>NC_041391.1:164317598-164372414 GCF_002162155.2 Triticum dicoccoides | reverse complement strand
ATCAAAATAAGCAAACAACACGCGAAAAACAGAATCTGTCAAAAACTGAACAGTATGCAGCAATCTGTAATTTTCGAATACTTCTGTAACTCCAAAAATTCTAAAATAAATTGGTGGACGTGAGGAATTTTTCTATTAATATTATTCAAAAATAATCAACCTAAAATCACTCTTCTTTAAGAAATGACAGCTATTCTCGTGAGGGGAAAAGTTTCTGTTTTTTACAGCAAAATCGCATTGACGTCACCCAAGTCTTCCCAAAGGTTCTACTTGGCACAAACACTAATTAATAAATAAAACCACATCTAACCAGAGGCTAGATGAATTATTTATTACTAAACAGGAGCAAAAAGTAAAGAACAAAAATAAAATTGGGTTGCCTCCCAACAAGCGCTATCGTTTAACGCCCCTAGCTAGGCATAAAAACAAGAATAGATCTAGGTATTGCCATCTTTGGCATGCAATCCATAAGTGGCTATCATAATATATTCATAAGACAATTTCATTTACTTCCTAGGAAAGTGTTCCATCCCTTCCTTAACGGAAATTGGAATATAATGTTTCCTTCTTTCATATCAATAATTGCACCAATCGTTCTATGGAAAGGTCTACCAAGAATAATAGGACATGTAGGATTGCAATCTATATCAAGAACAATGAAATCTACGGGCACATAATTCCTATCTACAGAAATAAGAACATCATTAATTCTTCCCATAGGTTTCTTAATGGTGGAATCCGCAAGATGCAAATTTAAAGAACAGTCATCAAATTCACGGAAACCTAGCACATCATACAAAGTTTTTCGAATCGTGGAAACACTAGCACCCAAATCACACAAAGCATAGCATTCGTAATCTTTAATCTTAATCTTAATACTAGGTTCCCACTCATCATAAATTTTTCTACGGATAGAAACTTCTAGTTCAAGCTTTTCTTCAAAAGATTGCATCATAGCATCAACTATGTGTTTAGTAAAAGCTTTGTTTTGATTGTAAGAATGAGGAGAATTTAACACGGATTGCAACAACGAAATATAATCTATCAAAGAACAATTGTCTTAACTAAAATCCTTGAAATCCAAAATAGTGGGTTCATTGCTACTTAAAGTCTTGACCTCTTCAATCCGACTTTTATCAATTTTTGCATGTAGATCTAAAAACTCCAGATCATTGGGACGCATTTTAACTAAAGTTGACTCATCTCCAGTCCCATATTTATCAAGATTCATATTGGAAAACAAAGATTTAATAGGAGTCGTATCAATCACTTTTAGATCTTCATCATTATTATCATGAAAACTAGAAGAACACGCTTTTACAAACCAATCTTTTTTAGCACGCATCTTAGCGGTTCTTTGTTTGCACTCATCAATAGAAATACTCATGGATTTGAGAGACTCATTGATATCATGCTTAGGTGGGAGCTAAGTTTCAAATAATCAACATCAAGAGAAATTCTATCCACGTTCCTAGCCAACTCATCAATCTTAAGCAATTTTTCTTCAATCAAAGTATTGAAATTCTTTTGCGGACTCGTAAATTCCTTAACACTATTTTCAAAATCAGAGGGTATCTTATGAAAATTTCCATAAGAGTTATTGTAGTAATTACCATAATTATTAGAGGAATTACTAGGAAATGGCCTAGGATTAAAATTGCCTCTATACGCGTTGTTACCAAAATTGTTCCTACCAACAAAATTCACATCCATAGATTCATTATTATTCTCAATCAAAGTGGACAAAGGCATATCATTAGGATCAGAAGGAACAGTTTTATTAGGAAATAATTTCATAAGTTCATCCATCTTTCCACTCAAAACATTAATCTCTTCAATCACATGAACTTCTTTACTAGTGGATCTTTCGGTGTGCCATTGAGAATAATTAACCATAATATTGTCTAGGAGCTTAGTAGCTTCTCCTAAAGTGATTTCCATAAAAGTGCCTCCCGCGGCCGAATCTAAGAGATTTCTAGAAGCAAAATTCAACCCAGCATAATTTTTTTGTATAATCATCCACAAATTCAAACCATGTGTAGGGAAATTACGTATCATTAATTTCATCCTCTCCCAAGCTTGTGCAACATGCTCATGATCTAGTTGCTTAAAATTCATAATATCGTTCCTAAGGGAGATGATCTTAGCGGGAGCAAAATACTTAGAGATAAAAGCATCTTTGCACTTATTCCATGAATCAATACTATTTTTAGGCAATGATGACAACCAAGTTTTAGCACGATCTCTAAGCGAAAATGGAAATAACTTCAATTTAACAATATCATTATCCACATCTTTCTTCTTTTGCATATCGCACAAATCAACGAAGTTGTTTATATAGGATGCGACATCTTCACTAGGAAGGCCAGAAAATTCATCTTTCATAACAAGATTCAACAAAGCGACATTAATTTCACAAGATTCAGCATTGGTAGTAGGAGCAATCGGAGTGCTAATAATCATTAATGTTGGTATTGGAAAAAATCACACAATTTAGTATTATCTTGAGTCACCGTGAAAAAGCAATCAATCCAACACACAAGCACACAAGAAGCAAGCGAAAAGAGACGAATGGAAGAGGGGCGAAGAAAAGGTAAAGGTTTTCGAAAATCGTTTTAGAACTGGGGTAGAGGAAAATGAGAGGTGAATGGCGAATAATGTAAGGCAAGGGAGAAGAGTTTATGATGGGTACTTTGTATGGCTTGACTTGGCATAGATCTCCCTGGCAACGGCGCCAGAAATTCTTCTTGCTACCTCTTGAGCTTGCGTTGGTTTTCCCTTGAAGAGGAAAGGGTGATGCAGCAAAGCAGCGTAAGTATTTCCCTCACTTTTGAGAACCAAGGTATCAATCCAGTAGGAGACGACGCACAAGTCACCGAATACCTGCACAAACAATCAAGAACTTGCAACCAACGTGATAAAGGGGTTGTCAATCCATTCATGGTCACTCGCAAAAGTGAGATCTGATAGAGATAGGTAAATGATAAAGTAGATATTTTTGGGTGTATAGATTGGAAAGTAAAGATTGCAAAATAGTAGATCGGAAACTAGCAAGATGTAAACAAAATTCAATAATATGGAAAAGAGACCCGGGGGCCATAGGTTTCACTAGTGGCTTCACTTGAGATAGCATATATTACGGTGGGTGAACAAATTACTATCGAGCAATTGATAGAAAAGCGCATAATTATGATGACATCTAAGGCAATGATAATGAACATATGCATCAGGTCCGTGTCAAGTAGACCGACTCCTGCCTGCATCTACTACTATTACTCCACACATCGACCACTATCCAGCATGCATCTAGAGTATTAAGTTCATAAAGAACGGAGTAACACATTAAGCAAGATGACATGATGTAGAGGAATTAACTCAAGCAATATGATGAAAACCCCATCTTGTTATCCTCGATGGCAACAATACAATACATGCCTTGCTGCCCCTACTGTCACTAGGAAAGGACACCGCAAGATTGAACCCAAAGCTAAGCACTTCTCCCATTGCAAGAAAGATCAATCTAGTAGGCCAAACTAAACCAATAATTCGAAGAGACTTGCAAAGATATCAAATCATGCATATAAGAATTCAGAGAAGAACCAAATAATATTCATAGATAATCTTGATCATAAATCGACAATTCATCTGATCACGACAAACACACTGCAAAAGAGTATTACATTGAATAGATCTCCAAGAACATCGAGGAGAACTTGGTATTGAGAATCAAAGAGAGAGAAGAAGCCATCTAGCTAATAACTATGGACCCGAAGGTCTATGGTAAACTACTCACACTTCATCGGAGAGGTAATGGTGTTGATGTAGAAGCCCTCCATGATCGAATCCTCCTCTGACGGATTGCCGGAAAAGGCCCCAAGATGGGATCTCATGGGCACAAAAGGTTGCGGCGGTGGAAAAGTGGTTTCATGGCTCCCCATGATGTTTTTAGGGTATAAGAGTATATATAGGCGAAGGAACTAGGTCAGGGAGCCATGAGGTGCCGATGAGGGTGGGGAGCGCGCCTACCCCCCTGGGCGCGCCCTCCTGCCTCGTGGCCACCTCATTGCCTCTCCGACTTCATCTCCAAGTCTTCTGGTTTGCTTTCGGTCCTTGAAAGATCATCACAAAGGTTTCATTCCGTTTGGACTCCATTTGGTATTCCTTTTCTGCAAAACTCTAAAATAGGCAAAAAATAAAAACTGGCACTAGGCCCTCGGTTAATAGGTTAGTCCCAAAAATAATATAAAATAGCTTATTAAAGCCCATTAAACATCCAAAACAGATAATACAATAGCATGGAACAATCAAAACTTATAGATATGTTGAAGATGTATCAAGCACCAGAACTCTATGGGTGTTCGATTCATCACAATGTAACTAGATTATTGACTCTAGTGCAAGTGGGAGACTATTGGAAATATGCCCAAGAGGCAATAATAAAATGGTTATGATTGTATTTCCTTCTTATGATAATTGTTTGTTGTTCATGCTATAATTGTATTAACTAGAAGCCGTAATACATGTGTGAATACATAGACCACAACATGTCCCTAGTGAGCCTCTAGTTGACTAGCTCGTTAATCAATAGTTGGTTATGGTTTCCTGACCATCGACATTGGATGTCATTGATAACGAGATCACATCATTAGGAGAATGATGTGAAGGACAAGACCCAATCCTAAGCATAGCACAAGATCGTGTAGTTCGTTTGCTAGAGCTTTTCTAATGTCAAGTATCTTTCCTTAGACCATGAGATTGTGCAACTTCCGGATACCGTAGGAATGCTTTGGGTGTATCAAACATCACAATGTAACTAGGTGACCATAAAGGTGCACTACAGGTATCTCCGGAAGTGTCTGTTGGGTTGGCATGAATCGAGACTAGGATTTGTCACTCCGTATGATGGAGAGGTATCTCTGGGCCCACTCAGTAATGCATCATCATAATGAGTTCAATGTGACTAAGGAGTTAGCCACGGGATCATGCATTACAGAACAAGTAAAGAGACTTGCCAGTAACGAGATTGAACGAGGTACGGGGATATCAACGATCAAATCTCGGGCAAGTAACATACCGATGGACAAAGGGAATTGTATACGGGATTGATTGAATCCCGGACATCGTGGTTCGTCCAATGAGATCATCGTGGAACATGTGGGAGCCAATATGGGTATCTAGATCCCTCTATTGGTTATTAGGCGGAGAGATGTCTCAATCATGTCTGCATGGTTCCCGAACCTGTAGGGTCTACACACATAAGGTTCGGTAACGCTAGAGTTGTAGTGGGAAATTGTATGTGGTTACAGAAAGTTGTTCAGAGTCCCGGATGAGATCCCGGAAGCCACGAGGAGTTCCGGAATGGTCCGAAGGTAAAGATTTATATATGGGAAGTCCAGTTTCAGTCGCCGGAATGGATTCGAGAGTTATCAGTATTGTACCGGGACGACAAAAAGGTGTCCGGGGGTCCACAGGGTGGGGCCACCTACCCCGGGGGGCAAGTGGGCTGAATATGGGTGGGAACCAGCCCCTAGTGGGCTGGTGCACCCCCAAGGGCCCAAGGTGCCTAGGCTTGGAAACCCTAGGGGGTGGGGGCGCCCCCCCACCAACTTGGGGGGCAAGCTCCCCCCTTGGCCGCCCCCCCTCTAGATGCATCTAGGGGGGCCGGCCTGTTGGAAATATGCCCTAGAGGCAATAATAATTTTTTATTATTATATTTTCTTGTTCATGATAATTGTCTATTGTTCATGCTATAATTATATTAACCGGAAATCTTAATACATGTGTGAATACATAGACCACAACATGTCCCTAGTAAGCCTCTAGTTGACTAGCTCGTTGATCAATAGATGGTAATGGTTTCCTGACCATGGACATTGGATGTCGTTGATAACATGATCACATCATTAGGAGAATGATGTGATGGACAAGACCCAATCCTAAGCATAGCACAAGATCGCGTAGTTCGTTTGCTAGAGCTTTTCTAATGTCAAGTATCATTTCCTTAGACCATGAGATTGTGCAACTCCCGGATACCGTAGGAATGATTTGGGTGTATCAAATGTCGCAACATAACTGGGTGGCTATAAAGGTGCACTACACATATCTCCGAAAGTGTATGTTGGGTTGGCACGAATCGAGACTAGGATTTGTCACTCCATACGACCGAGAGGTATCTCTGGGCCCACTCGGTAATGCATCATCATAATGAGCTCAATGTGACTAATGAGTCAGCCACGGGATCATGTGTTATGGAACGAGTAAAGAGACTTTCCGGTAAAGAGATTGAACAAGGTATAGGTGTAACAGCCTAATTTTTGGCCCTTTCTTTTTCTTTTGTTTTTCCGAGGTTTTTGCTTGAGTTTTCTTTTTCCGTGGCTTTGTGGTCTGGAAACTGAAGAAGATGACCTCTTCTTTGCTTCCAGAGTGGCTTGTCATATCCAAATCCTTCCCTAGACCTTTCCATCTCCACCTTGGACCAAATCCCAATATTCTTTTATTTGGAATATTCCTTTTCTATTAAAGGAATTATCCTTTTTGCCCTAGGTTGTGAAGCAACCTATATTTCCATCACTCCAAAAATTTCCAAATAATTCTCATAAATTGTTTGGGTCATATCTTCATCAAATGTGGCAAAACTTTTCATTGCCATGTTCAAAAATAATCCTCAAATAATTTCTTTTCTACTCTGTCCTATCTGAAAGTATGTGAAGGAAGTGCTATTTTCCTTTGCCCAATTGACCTCAACCTTTTTGGACATCTTTTCATGTTCAAATAATTGCCCTGTGCCAAAGCTCAACTTTAATTGCCTAGCCAATCTTGTTGGGGAATGTAGCAGAAATTCAAAATTTTCTACGCACCACCAAGATCAATCTATGGAGATTCTAGCAACAAGAGAGAGAGGGAGTGCATCTTCATACCCTTGAAGATCGCTAAGCGGAAGCGTTACAAGAATGCGGTTGATGGAGTCGTACTCGCGGCGATTCAAATCGCGGAAGATCCGATCTAGCGGCGAATGGACGGCGCCTCCATGTTCAACACATGTACAACCCGGGGACGTCTCCTCCTTCTTGATCCAGCAAGGGGAGAGGAGAAGTTGAGGGAGAACTCCAACAGCACAACGGCATGGTGTTGGTGGAGCTCGTGGTATTTCTGCAGGGCTTCGCCAAGCACTACGGAGGAGGAGGAAGAGTTGGAGGAGGGAGGGGCTGCGCCAAAAGCAAAAGTGCTGCAGCCCTCCCACCCCCCTCTATTTATAGGGTGAAGGGGAGAGGGGCCCGACCCCTCTAGATCCCATCTAGAGGGGGGGGGGGCGGCGAACAGGAGGGGAGGCTTGCCCCCAAGCAAGGTGGAGGCGCCCCCTCCCCTAAGGTTTTCAACCCTAGGATCCTTGGGCCCTTGGGGAGGGGTGCACCAGCCCACTAGAGGGTGGTTCCCTCCCATATTCAGCCTGTCAAGTTCCCCGGGGCAGGTGGCCCCAGCTGGTGGACCTCCGGACACCTTTCGGTGGTCCCGGTACAATATCGATAACCCCCGAAACTATTCCGGTGACTGAAACTTGACTTCCCATATATAAATCTTCACCTCCGGACCAGTCCGGAACTCCTCGTGACATCCGGGATCTCATCCGGGACTCCGAACAGCAGTCGGTAACCACATACTAATTCCCATAACAACTCTAGCGTCACTGAACCTTAAGTGTGTAGACCCTACGGGTTCGGGAACCATGCAGACATGACCGAGACGTTCTCCGGCCAATAACCAACTACGGGATCTGGATACCCATGTTGGCTCCCACATGTTCCATGATGATCTCATCGGATGAACCATGATGTCGGGGATTCAATCAATCCCGTATGCAATTCCCTTTATCAATCGGTATGTTACTTGCCCGAGATTCGGTCGTCGGTATCCCAATACCTCGTTCAATCTCGTTACCGGCAAGTCACTTTACCCGTTCCGTAATGCATGATCCCGTGACTAACTACTTAGTCACATTGAGCTCATTATGATGATGCATTATCGAGTGGGCCCAGAGATACCTCTCCGTGATACGGAGTGACAAATCCCAGTCTTGATTCGTGCCAACCCAACAGACAATTTCGGAGATACCTGTAGTGTACCTTTATAGCCACCCAGTTACGTTGTGACGTTTGGTACACCCAAAGCATTCCTACGGTATCCAGGAGTTGCCTAATCTCATGGTCTAATGAAATGATACTTGACATTTAGAAAAGCTTTAGCAAACGAACTACACGATCTTGTGCTATGCATAGGATTGGGTCTTGTCCATCACATCATTCTCCTACGGATGTGATCCCGTTATCACTGACATCCAATGTCCATGGTCAGGAAACCATAACTATCTATTGATCAACGAGCTAGTCAACTAGAGGCTCACTAGGGACATGTTGTGGCCTATGTATTCACACATGTATTACGATTTCCAGTTAATACAATTATAGCATGAACAATAGACAATTATCATGAACAAGGAAATACAATAACAACCATTTTATTATTGCCTCTAGGGCATATTTCCAAGAAAATCTTCCTCATTGATTTTTTCAAAGTTCCTGTCTGAGGGAATGCATTGTGAAGGAAGTACTAGCTAGGAGTATCCAAATGAGTTGAACTTTTGCACACTCCTTCATGTGCTCATATTAACCCTATCCACCCATTTGCATCCCCAACCAATCATCCATGTGAGCACAGGATCAAATCTTTGATTCTGGCAATTATTTCAGCTAGTGAAGCAAGTATATTTTTCCTTGCTCCATTGTGGCTGTAAATTTTCCTAGGCTTTCTCATATCCATATAACCTATCTCCACCCAATTTGGGCATATTCCATCTAGCCATTTTCCCTCTAGAATTTCTACAAGTTTTTGGTTAGTGGAAATGTTTGTGATGGAAGTACCATTTTGGTTTATCCAAATGGTGTGAAACCTTTTTCAGCATATTCATATGATCAATTAACTATGCATTCCCCAAGTTGAGATTAACTTGATACTCCATGAGAGAGCATCATCATGATCTTCATTCTGGACCATTTTAGTCAGTTGCAAAGCAACTATATTAATCCTTGGCCCATTTCCATCCAAAACCCCCAGGACTCTTGTCCTTCCGTAGTCGATCATCTCAGACAACCCCATTTGACCCAATCATCTCCCTGTTGATCAGTAGTACTCAGCCAAAACTGATACAACAAACTTCAGTGTATCTCTCCCGCATCACCTCGGATCCTGTTGTCGATCCATCACCTCCCTCGGCCTCTTCTATGCAGGGACTTGTCGCTAGACATCTCACGACACCCATTTGGCACTTCTTCATGCCAGCTCACAAGGTGACCACCGCCCTGGCATGCATTAAGCGTGCTCTGTCAAGACCTCGGCGTTGTGCTCGTCCGTTCTCTCATCGTCTCGACCCGCAGCCATGTCCAGTAGCCTCCCCGTGATCGACTGCGTCGCCCTGAGCACTTGCCCCCTCCGTCTTCTTCTCCGGTGAGCCGTCCCCCTCGCTGCACTGTGCGTGCGCTGTAGCCGACCGTCGTCTTCTCCTCTATTGGCTTCTACCGCCCTTGTCCTCGAGCTCCGCTCATCTCCGTGACCCCTGGCGCTTGTCCATTCCCTACCTGTCATCTTCCCCGAGCCCATGCACGAGCACACGCGTCCGCGGCACCATCCATGCGTCCGCGGTGGCACCCGAGCTCGAACTTCCTCGACCCGGCTATAAGTAGCTAGCCCCGAGCCCCTCCGAGCACACCAGCAGCCTCCCCTCACTCTCAGCTCCCTCCCCGACCTCTCATTCGAGCCCATGGGGCTCTTCTGTCCTGCCATGACCACCACGACCATCGCCGGCCGCCGCCTAAATTGGCCCAACCCCGAGCTCCATTCTCCCTCCTGACCCCACCAGAGGAGTCCCCTCGACCCCCTGATCCTCCCGACCTACTTGCCACTCGCCGGAGTGCCCCATAGCCCCATAGCCCAACCCCATCCGAGCCGTCGTCCACCCCATCTCCAGTCGTTGTCTCCTAGTTCCTCCTCGACTTCCGTGTCCAGCCGGGACGGAGGCTGCTGTGAGGGCTTAGGGTTCGATATATTCAACCATGGACATGGAATTCGAATTACAAGGGGAAAGAGGGAGGAGGAAGATGCTCTCGGCTCATGCAGGAGCTCACGCCACACACGCACTCCCTACCCATTGTGCCAATCGCCACCGAATCCATCCTCGCTTCGGGTATAAGTAACCTGGTTTAGGCCCACTCCGGCCCAGCCAGCCGAGCGGGTCGGTGAGGCTGCCTCTTGGGCCGGCCTTCCTTTTGAACTGCGTCTTGGCGCTTCACTTGATCGCTGACAATCCCTCCCCTATTAAACCCGGCTTGTCCCCAAGCCAGCGCCATGGGAAACTTTTGCTGGAGAGTGATCTTATCTTCCCATGTAGCCCCGGAGAACCACTCTCTACTGCAACACTTGCTCCGGCACCTGAAACTGATCATCAGGAGAAGGAAGCTGCGAGAGCACCTGGTCGTGAGAGGCGATCACCTTTTTGAGAAGTGACACATGGAAAACAGGATGCACTTTGCTGGTAGGAGGGAGACACAGGCGATAAGCCACTTCGCCAATGCGTTCCAAAACCTCAAAGGGGCCATAAAACTTGAATGCCAGTTTGTGATTTGCTCGCGGTGCCACAGATGACTGCAAGTATGGTTGAAGCTTGAGAAAGACCTGATCTCGAACTGCAAACACAAGATCTGAGCGGTGCTTATCAGCTTGGTGTTTCGTACGCTGCTCGGCACGAAGTAAATGTTGCCTGACCGACTCCATGACCACCAGACGATCATTGAGCCACTGTTGCAAATCGTCAGACTGAATTGCACTCTCAGCAGATAGCCCAAAATGACGCGGCGCATGCCCATAAATAACTTCAAACGGTGTTTTCCCAGTAGCCGAATGCCAGTTCGTGTTATACCAAAATTTACAAACTAGAATCCATTTAGCCCAGCGCGATGGGTGCCCACTGACAAACATCGCAAAAAACATTCCACCTATTGATTTACGCGCTCTGTCTGGCCATCTGACTGTGGGTGCCAAGCAGAACTCATGCGAAGCTGGACGCCAGTTTTTTGGAATAGCTCACTCCAAAACTTGCTTGTGAAGATGTGGTCACGATCTGAAACTATCAAACAGGGCATACCATGCAATTTATAGACAGAGTTCATGAAGGCTTCAGCAACAGTTTCAGCAGAGAACGGGTGATGCAAGGGAATAAAGTGCCCATATTTGGATAGCTTGTCAATAACCACTAGCAAACAGTTGTAACGACCTGATGGAGGTAATTCTTCCACAAAGTCCATAGTAACCATCTCCCAAGGTAAGGCTGGTATTGGTAGAGGTTGTAGAAGGCCAGGTGAAGGAATTCTCTCAGGTTTGGCCTGCTGGCATATCAGACAGTTCTGAACATAGGTTTTTATGAACCCTCGCATCCCTTTCCATCGAAACAAGTGTCGAATGCGCTTGTAAGTGACTGGGAATCCAGAATGCCCTCCCACTGGACTATCATGAAAGGCAGCACATATCTTGCTGTGTAATGTTGAGTCACATCCCAACCAAACACACTTGCCCTGTCTAAGGATACCCGCCTTAAGAGTAAATTTACTGTCAAAATTAGGTGATGTGGACAGTTGTTGCAAAAGATCCAAAGCAAATGGGTCTTGCTCATAGCTTTTCAGTACTTCTGTCAACCAAGTAGGCTGGGCATAAGAAATCTGCTGCAGTTCTGGTAGAATGTCCCCTGGTGTTGCAGGTCGCCTGGACAGTGCATCAGCAGCACTATTTTCAACTCCTTTCTTATATTCAATGGAATATTGTAGCCCAAGCAATTTGGTGAGTGCTTTCTGTTGCCACCTGGTATGCAAACGTTGCTCTGACAGACAGGCTAAACTCCTTTGGTCAGTTCTGATGATAACTCAGATAACTGTAAGTACTGACGCCAGTGCTCCACTGCTAGAAGAATGGCTAAATACTCCTTCTCATAAACTGAAAGTGTCTGATTCCTGGGTCCAAGAGCTTTGCTGACATAAGCAAGTGGATGGCCTTCCTGCATAAGCACTGCTCCAATCCCAACATCACATGCATCTGTTTCTACCACAAATTTCTTAGAGAAATCAGGTAAGGCTAGTACTGGAGTTGATGTTAGAGCTTGCTTAAGAAGCATAAAGGCTTGCTGCTCATTGTGTGTCCACAGGAATGGAACTCCCTTCTTGAGAAGATTAGTAAGAGGCTTGCTGAGCATACCATAGTGTGATATAAATTTCCTGTAATATCCAGCCAGGCCCAAAAATCCTCTCACTTCTTTAGCAGACACAGGTGCTGGCCAGTTCTGAATGATGGAAATTTTGGAAGGATCAATAGCTACCCCTTGTCCACTGATTACATGCCCCAAATAGATCACTTGCTTTTGTGCAAAAGCACATTTAGATAACTTCACTTGCCATTGATGCTGCAAAAGTAATTTCAGCACTTCTTCCAAATGCTGTAAGTGTAGTGCATAAGAAGCACTGAATATGAGGATATCATCAAAGAAAAGTAGCACAAACTTTCTGACACAAGGAGACAATGTTTCATTTAGTGCAAAATTGAATGTATTAGGTCCTCCAGTAAGTCCAAAGGACAACACCAGAAACTCAAAATGGCCAAAATGAGTCTGAAATGCTATTTTATGTTCTTCCCCAGGGGCCAGCCTGATCTGGTGATAACCTGCTCGAAGGTCCAGTTTGGTGAACCAACAGGCTCCAGCTAACTCATCCAGGAGCTCATCAATAATAGGGACTGGATATTTGCTTTTTACTGTAATAGCATTCAACTTCCTATAATCATATACAGGCCTCCAAGTTTTATCTTTCTTTTGCACTAGAATTACTGGAGAAGAGAAAGCACTGGTGCTAGGTCTAATAATTCCAGCATCTAACATCTCTTTTACTTGATTTTCCATTTCATCTTTCATAGCAGGAGGCAACCTATAAGGTCTGCTGGACACAGGTTGAGCTCCAGGAACTAAGGGAATCTTATGATCATACTTTCTTCTTGGTGGGAGACCCGATGGAGCTTCAAACACAGGAGCATACTTATCCAACAGTTCTTGAATTTCAGAGGGCAACTCAGATACTGCTGTACTTTCAGTTACCAACAGTGCTGATAGTTCTAGCAGAGCATAAACCTTAGGAACAACATCCTGGCCCAACAAAGTGATTTGGTGCCCTGAGTGCTGAAAGGCTAACCAATGAGCAGCCCAATCTATTTGCATAGGACCGTTAGCAGCCAGCCAATCTAAACCCAATATTCCATGATAAGATCCCAAGGGAAAAACCCTGAAGTTACTGACAAACTCATGACCAGCATAGGACCACTTACCATTCAGCAACTGTTGAGAGCAGGGAACCAAACTTCCATTAGCCACTTTAACCATATAAACTGGCAATGAAGAAATGCCCTTGACAGTAGTTGCAACTGTGTAGTCAATGAATGAATGAGTACTGCTCGAATCAACCAAAAAAATTAAGGGTTGCCCCTGCAGATACACCTTTAGTTTCATGGTTGACACTACTGGATCTGAATTATCTCCTAAAGCAGCTGCAGAAAGACAGATAGCATTGACCTCACCAACAGCTGACTCTTCAGAGTCACTCATATCAGAGGGCATGTTCTGAACATAGTCCAGCATCTCCTGCACCACGTGCAACTGAATTTCCTGCTTGCAGTGATGATCACGGGCCCAACGTTCTCCACAGATGAAACACAGACCCTTGGATTTCCTGTAAGCACGCAGAGCAGCCCATCGATCTTCAGATGGAGGAGCACGAGCTGGCTCGATGATTTTCTTATCATCCAGAACTTTGTTCACTGACGATCGAGAGCTAGAGTAGGTCGGGCGCTTATTTCCTTGGTTTGCACTGCCAGAGAAAGCAGTAGTTTCACCCAGTTCTTCAGACAACAAGGCCAGAGCATATGCTGAATCCAAATCCTCAGGTTGCTGAATCCCTACCAACAAGCGAACTGAAGGAACTAATCCTTCCATGAATCTGGTAATGTAGTGCACTGTGTTTGGATTATTCTCATAGGCAGTTAGCTGATCATACAGTTCTGAAAATCACTCCACATATTCCTCGACTGAACTAGTCTGCCTAATGTTGAACATCTGACGCAACAGGTTCTGGTGTTTGTTCCTGCCAAACCTGGATTGTAGCAGGTTGCAAAATTCAGGCCAATTGACATGGGGAGCACGGCGCTGAACCGACTCTAACCAACGTGCCGCTGTGCCTTCAAATTGAGCAGAAGCAAACGACACCCACTGATGCTGCGGAGTGTTCCATAACTTGAAATAATCCTCACAGCGCGACTGCCACAGCTTGGGATTTGAGCCATCAAAACGCGGCAACTCAATTCGAGGACCAAACCCAACAACTTCAGATTGGAACGGACGTAGTGCTTCAGGAGCTTGAACAATCTGCCTCGAGTGGTTGGGTTCTGGTTGCGTACCTCGTGCTGGTGGGGGTATGTACTTCGGGATTGCCCCTAGTGATCTGCTTCACCATGGAAATTTTCAGATCCCCCTGATCCGCTGCTCGGAGGCGCGGTCCTCGTCGGCGGTGCCACTCCTCGCGGACGACGGGGCGGTGGGGCACGCTGTGGTGCTCCGGTCTCCCCCGACCTCACCACGTAGCTCGTCGAGGTCGACACCGATTGCGAGATTGACGTCGTCAATGCGGCCCAAAAGCTGGTCCAACTTGCTGTCGAGCTTGGCGAAGGCCGTGGTCATCTCCTCGTTGCGCTCGGCCGAGCTTTTGGAGAGGGCGGCGTCGAAATCGGCCCGAAGGAGCTCGTAAATCGCCTTGGTCTCCGGCGAAATTTTCTCCATGGCCTCGGCGCGGCGGCGGGTGGCGAATCTGGTGTGGCGGTGGTGGGCTGGAATATCCAGGGCTAGAACATCTTTGATACCAGATTGTGAGGGCTAGGGTTCGATATATTCAACCATGGACATGGAATTCGAATTACAAGGGGAAAGAGGGAGGAGTAAGATGCTCTCGGCTCACGCAGGAGCTCACGCCACACACGCACTCCCTAGCCATTGTGCCAATCGCCACCGAATCCATCCTTGCTTCGGGTATAAGTAACCTGGTTTAGGCCCACTCCGGCCCAGCTAGCCGAGCGGGTCGGCGAGGCTGCCCCTTGGGCCGGCCTTCCTTTTGAACTGCGCCTTGGCGCTTCACTTGATCGCTGACAGTTGCATCCTCCCCTGAGCTCGTCGGTGGCCGCGGCGTCCCAAATTATGGCCGCAGTCGGCCGGAGTCCTCGCCGGCGCGCGCGGCCTCCTATGTTCTGCGGGCAGCATCAAACTGGAGAAGGAGGAGACGGAGGAGACAGAGAGAGAGGTGCACGGGCGCCACCCGTCAGCCTCAGGAGCCGGCCCCGTGTTGACCCCGTCCATGCTGACGTGGATAAGTGGAAGCGCATTCGTGCGAATGCGTTTTCCATTTCTGAAAGCGTATTTCTAGTTTATGCCTCTGCCTTATCCACTCAGGGACCCGTCTGAGAATATTCTTTTTGCAGAAAAGTCCCTGGTCTTCTTTTCCTCATAACTCCACAACTGTAACTCCGATCGAGGTGAATCCAACGCCCATGTCTTCATCTCTTCAAGCCCGAGCTTTTGGTACCATTTTCACTATGGTTTGACATACTAGAAATGACCATTTTGGCCTTGCCCCTAATCAGCCCTCTGAGAGAAAACCCTTTCTGGCGATTCTTTCGCGGTCGTTCCGCACTTCTTCCCGGAGCCTTCTTCATCCCCAGGAAAGCCACGGCCACCATTTGCATGATAGCCATGCAGAAGCATTGGTTTTCAACTTGAATCTTTAATAACCGTCTGTTTGTTTTGCTATTGCTGCCGGTATTTCGGTTATGCTTATGGATCAGTGTTTACCATCATGCTATGTTTTCTTGCGCAATGTTATTATGCTCTTCATGCTAGTATTACTTTCTTATGGACCATGTTTGGTAGTAGTAAATGTTGGTGATGGTCTTCGGTGCATGACTATCATCTGTTCCGAGTACCGCCGTTATGCATGTTTCTTTGCATCCAGTTGATTAAATACTTGCATGGTAGTTTTATCGTTATGTTATTGCATGGTAGTTATTTTGATGCTAGTGCCATGTCATGCTATATGTAGTGTGCTAGTTGTGATATTATGCTTGTCAGTATGCCATGCTCATTTGGATAAATGGTTAAATGTTGTTGTTATGCTCGTTTATTATGATGCATCACCATGCTTATGTTGATATCTTGTTCATGCATTGTAGTTGCATCATGTTACTTTATCATGGCTCAGCATATTGCATTCAAGTTTAACCGGATTAAATTGAACTTCAACAACTGTTGGCTGAGTCATGGTGCCACCATGTCGATCTGACCTGTGCAACCACGCTTACCCTATTGGGGGGGGTCCTAACCGGGTCTATTGCCATGCCTCTCACCGGTGCCTCCTACGAGGGAAGGTTATGCGCGGGCGCTACCTTGGCCTGGTAGGACGGCATAAGCCTTGTGTGCCCGTTGTTTTTTTAAGGATCCTTGTCGCCGATTGGGACCATTTTGCCATGACGGTGGCCGTTGGTGCCTTTGGTAGGTACGGGGCCACCCAGGACTTAACCCAAAGGGTAGATGGTCGGAGTGGCCGGGAGAGCGTCATGGCAGTAGGATGGTTTTTTCAGAACGCTTTGGTCCACCCGAATGGGAGTGCGAGGCCAGGGTTCTGTGGTGTGGGTACAGTGTGCTAACCTCTGCAGAATGTGTGTGTTTAATATATCGATAGCCGCGCCCGCGGATATGGGCCCAGTTTGTAGTAGGTCACACTGTGGGTCAACAGCAATAATAATAATTTGCTTAATAACAACCCTAGTTCGATGATGAAAGAAGTTGGTTGATATTTATGTGATCGAGAGAGGATCAGTGCGGTATCGTGAATACCAACTTGTTGGATATTTGGGATGTTATGCGAAGGTCAAGGGTAACGGTCAAGCTCCTTGTGGTCATGAATGATTACTACGATATTGTTAATACCAAGCTTGATTGGATCCTGAGATGATCGTGTGATGTCATGGTAAGTTTGTGCATGTGATGGTTACGAGGTAACCCGAGCAGAGTAAGTTGGTGCATGAAAGTTTCATCATGTTGCATGCTAGTTTCGTCATGTTTATATGTTCATGCCATGCTTAAATTGTGCTAAGTTGTATCATGTTATTCATGCCATGATTGATCTGATAGTATCATGTTAATCCTTGTTAACCTGTAATTGCCATGCTATTGTTTGTCTTGATTTCCGTGGTTGCTGTGAGCTTGCAAGTACATTTAATGTACTGACCTGGCGTGTCATGCCAGTTTGCAGGTATGCCAGATTTGATTGCTTGTTTGCCATGGATTCCTTGTTTGTGACCTAGGATAAGCATTCCAGCCAGAGTCCCTACGGAGTGGAGTTCATCACCGTCGTCGCTGTTCCGCTGCGAGTAGTCATTCCGCTGTGTCGAGTTGTTCTGCTGCTTGCATGGAGCAACCATGGTAGGCGTAGTGTCACCGTGCTGATGTAACCCCCTTGTACCCATATAGATTGCAATAAAGAGATGGTTTGTTCTATGCTAAGCAGTGCCGTATTCCAAAAGACTTCTCCTTGATCTCTGGGCTGGAATACAGGGCGTTCCGGTTTCTCTGATCCGGGGTGCCACAGGCTTGGTATCAGAGCAGGTCTAGCTGTAGGACGCCCTAGCCCACACGAACGTTAGAAAACGGTAGTATAGAGCCCAGTTGGTTTGTTGCTCTTGATTGTTGCATTTGTTTGTTGCATAGCTGCATATAGACTCATTATCTCGTCACTAACGATTTACATTGTGAGTGTAGGTGGCATCGGTTTCGATACACTACCTATGCCCTCCTTCTTAGCATGCCTGCTCTCCAGTGTTTGGCGTCATCTCTGTCCCAGCAGAGTGATGCCCTGGTACCAAGTGTTCCAGACACCATTTGCAGGAATTATGGTCGGATATTGTGTCGATATCTTTTCCGCCACCCACCCATATTATTTTGGTGATAGACGTGTCTCTATCTCGAATCATGCCATCCATCTCGTCCCGTTGGCAACCCTTACTGATCTTTGTTATCAGAAAAGGGCAATGCCAGCAAGTCTTGCTTTTTCATCGCTATCCTCCCCTGTCATTCATTCTTTGGACGGGTACAATTCCCTTTCATACGCTCGATGATGAGGTAGTCGTGACCTCTGTGTCTCGCTACTTGATCACCAAGTCCATCCTCGCCTCCATATCCATCCAGATCCAGCCAGTGTTCAACCAGCGCTTGGTGTAGCCTTGGTTATGCCAACTCTTTCCACACATGGATCTCACATTCATGCACACCGCGACAACATATTAGACCGTAGTACCAGAGCTTCAGCGACAATTGTGTGCTTAGGTGTGCATGCATATTATTGTGTGAGTAGCAGTAATATGTGTTGATTGCTTTATATTATTAGTATGCTTGTGTGCCTTTGTTTCGTCGTTTCTTTTGTTTCTTTATTTGGGCCTTCAGTGTTGCAAAATTTTCCCCTTATTAAAGTTGCTCGTCAACCAACACCGGACGCGAAGAATCAGTAAGGAGTTCAAATGTTTGGAAGCTCAGATAAACAGAATGGAATTATCAGCAAACTATAGTGAAATTTGGAATATCTCGTCTGAATGGAAAAGGAATCCTGGATGGGCAGTCAGTATCAAGTTTGCATCAGTATGGAATTCTCGGTCGACTGCATTGAGATTTGGGGATATCTAATCATGATACGGATAATCAGGTTTGCCTCAGTGTGCACACTTCATGACAGAAATGATCACATCAGCAAGAAGATAAGCTATGTGCGAGACCAACAGTGCAATTTCAGTCAAAGGTATGGTTCAGATACAAGGTTCGATTCTTCGTGGAGGATGATTTTGAAACATGATATGCCTGGAAGAAAGCAAGGATGTGCCACATACTCAGAAAGGAGGATGGTCCAACAATTCCTGATTCAGCTCGAAGCCCAGTTTTCCTCAGCAAGATACTCTCGATGGTTTTCAGCATAAGCCATCCAATCGTCCTCAGTACGGCACTGGTGCAAGATAGTACATTGTGAATTAACAGCAGATGTCAGAATCAGATCCGCAACAGTTGGTCAGAAGCAAGAATCAGTCAGAACACAAGTCTGCCTCGGGAATCAGATTCTCAGATATATGTGAAGGAAGCCAGATATACACCTTAGTGTGACAAAGGAGTATGAGGATTGACGACAACACTGAGCTCTGTACAAGTACCAGTGAACCTGGAAGATGATCCTGATGATCCCTTGTCTCCTTTTCTTCAGTGCCGGCACCACGCCTGTGACCTGAGCTATTTTTAGCTATCCGGGGTGGAAGCCGATTTTTATTTCTCTCTTCAACGACGGTCACGAGTTCTGAGCTGCTTTCCGGCCGTCTCGTACAGTGCTACGTCTTGAGCTTGCGTTGGTTTTCCTTGAAGAGGAAAGGGTGATGCAGCATAGTAGCGTAAGTATTTCCATTAGTTTTTGAGAACCAAGGTATTAATCCAGTAGGAGGCTCCTCACAAGTCCCACGAACCTACACAAACAAACAAAGAACTCGCAACCAATGCGATAAAGGGGTTGTCAATCCCTTCACGACCACTTGCGAAAGTGAGATCTGATAGAGATAATATGATAAGATAAATATATTTTTGGTATTTTATAATATAGATGCAAAAAGTAAAGATGCAAATAAAAGTAGATTGAAAGCTTATATGATAAAAGATAGACCCGGGGGCCATAGGTTTCACTAGAGGCTTCTCTCAAGATAGCATAAGTATTACGGTGGGTGAACAAATTACTGTCAAGCAATTGATAGAAAAGCGAATAATTGTGAGATTATCTAGGCATGATCATGTATATAGGCATCACGTCTGTGACAAGTAGACCGACTCCTACCTGCATCTACTACTATTACTCCACACATCGACCACTATCCAGCATGCATCTAGAGTATTAAGTTCATAAGAATAGAGTAAAGCTTTACGAAAGATGACATGATGTAGAGGGATAAACTCAAGCAATATGATATAAACCCCATCTTTTTATCCTCGATGGCAACAATACAATACATGCCTTGCAACCCTTTCTGTCACTAGGTAAGGACACCGCAAGATTGAACCCAAAGCTAAGCACTTCTCCCATGGCAAGAAAGACCAATCTAGTAGGCCAAACCAAATTGATAATTCGAAGAGACTTGCAAAGATAACTCAATCATACATAAAAGAATTCAGAGAAGATTCAAATATTTCTCATAGATAAACTTGATCATAAACCCACAATTCATCGGATCTCGACAAACACACCGCAAAAAGAGTTTACATCGAATAGATCTCCACAAGAGAGGGGGAGAACATTGTATTGAGATCCAAAAAGAGAGAAGAAGCCATCTAGCTAATAACTATGGACCCGAAGGTCTGTGGTAAACTACTCACAACTCATCGTAAGGGCTATGGTGTTGATGTGGAAGGCCTCCATGGTCGATTCCCCCTCCGGTGGAGCACCGGCGAAGGCTCCAAGATGGGATCTTGCGGATACAGAAGGTTACGGTGGCGGAAATATTTCTTAGGTGGCTCCCTGGATGTTTTCGGGGTACGTAGAAATATATAGGAGGAAGAAGTATGTCGGTTGCCGCTCGAGGGGCCCAGGAGACAGGGGGCACGCCTAGGAGGGGTGGGCGCACCCTGCAATCTCCTGGCCGCCTCGATTGCTTCTTGACTTGCACTCCAAGTTCTCCGGATCACGTTCGTTCCAAAAATCACGCTCTCGAAGGTTTCATTCCGTTTGGACTCCATTTGACATTCCTTTTCTTCGAAATACTGAAATAGGCAAAAAAAACAGCAATACGGGCTAGGCCTCCGGTTAGTAGGTTAGTCCCAAAAATGATATAACTATGTAAAATAAAGCCCATTAACATCCAAAACAGGTAATATAATAGCATGGAACAATTAAAAATTATAGATACGTTGGAGACGTATCAAGCATCCCCAAGCTTAATTCCTGCTCGTCCTCGAGTAGGTAAATGATAAAAACAGAATTTTTGATGTGGAATGCTACCTAGCATAATTCTCAATGTAATTTTCTTTATTGTGGCATGAATGTTCAGATCCAAATGATTCAAAATAAAAGTTCATATTGACAAAAGAAATAATAATACTTCAAGCATACTAATAAAAGCAACCATGTCTTCTCAAAATAACATGGCTAAAGAAAGTTCATCCCTACAAAATCATATAGTTAGGTTATGCTTCATTTTCTTCACACAAAAATGTTCCCAAATTCTACACCCCCGATGACAGGCCAAGCAATTGTTTCGTACTTACATAATCTCAAACTTTTTCAACCTTCACGCAATACATGAGCGTGAGCCATGGATATAGCACTACGGGTGGAATAGAATAATGATTGGGGATTGTGTGGAGAAGACAAAAAAGGAGAAAGTCTCATATTGACGAGGATAATCAACGAGCTATGGAGATGCCCATCAATTGATGTCAACATGAGGAGTAGGGATTGCCATGCAACAGATGTACTGGAGCTATAAATGAATGAAAGCTCAGCAAAATAAAACTAGTGGGTGTGCATCCAACTTGCTTACTCATGAAGACCTAGGGCATTTGAGGAAGCCCATCGTAGGAATATACAAGCCAAGTTCTATAATGAAAAATTCCCACTAGTATATGAAAGTGACAACATATGAGACTCTCTATATGAAAAACATGGTGCTACTTTGAAGCACAATATATGAGACTCACTATATGAAGAACATGGTGCTACTTTGAAGCACAAGTGTGGAAAAAGAGATAGTAACATTGCCCCTTTTTATTTTTTTTATTTTTTTTATTTTTTTCTTTTTCTCTTTTTTTCTTTTTTCTTCTTTTTCTTTGGCCTTTTTTTTCTTTTGGCCTTTTTTTTTTCTTTGGGACAATGCTCTAATAATGATGATCATTACAGTTCTATTGATTAAAACACATGAATTACAACTTGAAACTAGAACAAGATATGACTCTATATGAATGCCTCCGGCGGTGTACCGCGATGGTGCAATGAATCAAGAGTGACATGTATGAAAAATTATGCATGGTGGCTTTGCCACAAATACGATGTCAACTAAATGATCATGCAATGGCAATATGACAAAAGTAATGTATGTCATGATGATGAACAGAACGGTGGAAAGTTGCATGGCAATATATCTCGGAATGGCTATGGAAATGCCATAAATAGGTAGGTATGGTGGCTGTTTTGAGGAAGATATAAGGAGGTTTATGTGTGATAGAGCGTATCATATCACGGGGTTTGGATGCACCGGCAAAGTTTGCACCAACTCTCAAGGTGAGAAAGGGCAATGCACGGTACCGAAGAGGCTAGCAATGGTGGAAAGGTAAAAGTGCGTATAATCCATGGACTCAACATTAGTCGTAAGAACTCATATACTTATTGCAAAAATTTAGAAGTCATCAAAAATCAAGCACTACACACATGCTCCTAGAGGGATAGATTGGTAGGAAAATACCATCGCTCGTCCCCGACCACCACTCATAAGGATGCACAAGCAAGGTACACTTCATGTTTCAAATTTGTTACACAACTTTAACCATACATGCATGCTACGGGACTTGCTAAATTCAACAGAAGCATTCTTTAAATTCATAATCACCCAACCAGCGTGACTTTAATATCACTACCTCTATATCTCAAAACAATTATCAAGTATCAATTTGATCATAGCATCCAATTCACTTCCTATGATAGTTTTTATTATACCCAACTTGGATGCTCATCATTCTAGGACCAATTTTATAACCATAGCAAATACCATGCTGTTCTAAAAGACTCTCAAAATAATATAAGTGAAGCATGAGAGACTAGCAATTTCTTCAAAATTAAACCACCGCCGTGCTCTAAAAGATGTAAGTGAAACACTAGAGCAAAACTATCAAGCTCAAAAGATATAAGTGAAGCACATAGAGTATTCTAATAAATTCCAGTTAAGTGGGCTTCTCCCAAAAGGTATGTACAGCAAGGATGATTGTGGTAAACTAAAAAGAAAAGACTAATATCATACACGACGCTCCAAGCAAAACACATATCATGTGGCGAATAAAAGTATAGCTCCAAGTAAAGTTACCAATGAACGAAGACGAAAGAGGGGATGCCTTCTGGGGGCATCCCCAAGCTTAGGCTTTGGCTATTCTTGAATATCTTTGGGTGCCTTGGGCATCCCAAAGTTTAGGATTTTGCCACTCCTTATTCCATAGTCCATCAAAGCTTTACCCAAAACTTGAAAACTTCACAACACAAAACTCAACAGGAAATCTCATAAGCTCCGTTAGTGAAAGAAAACAAAACCACCACATAAGGTATTGTAATGAACTCATTCTTTATTTATTTTGGTGTTAAACCTACTGTATTCCAAGTTCTCTATGGTTCATACCACTTAATACTAGCCATAGATGCATCAAAATAAGCAAACAACACACGAAAAACAGAATCTGTCAAAAATAGAACAGTCTATAGTAATCTGTAACTAACGCAAACTTATGGAACTTTAAAAATCCTACCAAAATAGGACGTCCTGGAAAATTTGCTTATTGAACAGCAGAAAAAAGAATCAATGCAAAAGCTCGTTTCTGTGATTTATTGAATGTTTTCTCGTGAGCGCAAAGTTTCTGTTTTTCAGCAGAATCAAATCAACTATCATCATAGGTTATCCTATAGGTTCTACTTGGCACAAACACTAATTGAAACATAAAAACACATCTAAACATAAGGTAGATGCAAAATTTATTACTAAACAGGAACAAAAACAAAAAACACAAAGAAAATTGGGTTGTCTCCCAACTAGCGCTATCGTTTAATGCCCCTAGCTAGGCATAAAAGCGAAGACAGATCTAAGTAGTGCCATCTTTGGCACTTGATTCATAGGTAGCTCGCATGGTAGATTCATAAGGTAATTTGAATTTCTTTCTTGGAAAGTGCTCCATGCCTTTTTTAATGGAAATTGGAATCTAATATTCCCTTCCTTCATATCAATAATCGCACCAATCGTTCTAAGGAAAGGTCTACCAAGAATAATAGGGCAAGAAAGATTGCAATCTATATCAAGAATGATAAAATCTACGGTTACCAAATTTCTATTTGCAACAATGAGAACATCATTGATCCTTCCCATTGGCTTTTTAATGGTGGAATCTGCAAGGTGCAAATTTAAAGAGCAATCATCAAGATCATGGAAACCTAGAATATCACATAAAGTTTCCGGAATCGTGGAAACACTAGCACCCAAATCACACAAAGCAAAACAATCATGATCTTTAATTTTAATCTTTATAGTAGGTTCCCACTCATCATTAAGTTTTCTAGGTATAGAAACTTCCAAATTAAGTTTTTCATCAAAAGATTGCATCAAGGCATCAACGATATGTTTGGTAAAAGCTTTATTTTGACTATAAGCACGAGGAGAATTAACAACGGATTGCAACAAGGAAATACAACTATCTAAAGAACAATTATCATAATCAAATTCCTTGAAATCCGAGATAATGGGTTCAATACTATTTAAATTCATGACCTCTCCAATCCCACTTTTACCAAATTTAGCATCAAGATCTAAAAACTCCGAATTATTGGGACGCCTTCTAAATAAAGTTGACTCATATCCAGTCCCATTATTATTAAGATTAATATTGAAAAACAAAGATATAATAGGGGACACATCAATAACTTTAAGATTTCATCATTATTTTCATGGGAACTAGAAGAACACGCTTTAACAAAGCAATCTTCCTTAGCATGCAATCTAGCGGTTCTTTCTTTGCATTCGTCAATGGAACTTCTCATAGCTTTGAGAGACTCATTGATATCATGCTTAGGGGAAGTAGATCAAAGTTTAAGAGAATCAACATCAAGCGAAAGTATATCAACGTTCCTAGCCAAATAATCAACTTTGAGCAATTTTTCTTCAAGCAAGGCATTAAAATTCTTTTGAGAGACCATAAATTCTTTCACACTATTTTCAAAATCAGATGGCATCTTATTAAAATTACCATAAGAATTATTGTAGGAATTTCCATAATTATTAGAGGAATTACTAGGGAACGGTCTAGGATTAAAGTTTCCTCTATAAGCATTGTTTCCAAAATTATTCCTACCAACAAAATTTACATCCATAGATTCATTATTATTCTCAATCAAGGTATATAAAGGCATATCATTGGGATCAATAGAAGCACTCTTAGTAGCAAACAATCTCATAAGCTCATCCATCTTTGCACTCAAAACATTAATTTCTTCTATAGCATGCACTTTTTTACTAGTAGATCGTTCGGTGTGCCATTGAGAATAATTAGCCATAATATTATCAAGAAGTTTTGTAGCATCTCCTAAAGTGATTTCCATAAACGTGCCTTCGGCAGCAGAATCTAAAAGATTTCTAGAAGCAAAGTTTAATCCGGCATAAATTTTTTGTATGATCATCCATAAATTCAAACAATGAGTAGGGCAATTGCGAATCATTAATATCATTCTTTCCCAAGATTGGGAAACATGCTCATGATCTAGTTGTTTAAAATTCATAATATCGTTCCTTAGGGAGATGATCTTAGCGGGAGGAAAATACTTAGAGATAAAAGCATCTTTGCACTTGTTCCAGGAATCAATACTATTTTTAGGCAAAGACTAAAACCAAATTTAGCACGATCTCTAAGTGAAAACGGAAATAACTCCAATTTAACAATATCATTATCCGTATCTTTTTTCTTTTGCATCTCACACAAATCAACAAAGTTGTTTAGATGGGTAGCGGCATCTTCACTAGGAAGGTCGGAGAATTGATCTTTCATAACAAGATTCATCAAAGCAGCATTGATTTCACAAGACTCAACATCATTAAGAGGAGCAATCGAAGTACTAATTAAATCATTATTATTGGTATTGGAGAAATCACACAATTTGGTATTATCTTGCGCCATGACGACAAGTAATCCAACACACAAGCAAACAGAAAAAGGCAAACGAAAGAGAGGAAGAAGAAGGCAAGCGGAAAAGAGAGGAGTTTGGGAAAGAGAGGGCGAATAAAACGGCAAGGGTGAAGTGGGGGAGAGGAAAACAAGAGGCAAATGGCAAATAATGTAAATGCGAGGGAGATTAGTTTGGTATGGGTACTTGGTATGTCTTGACTTGAGCGAAGACCTCCGCGGCAACGGCGCCAGAAATCCTTCTTGCTACGTCTTGAGCTTGCGTTGGTTTTCCTTGAAGAGGAAAGGGTGATGCAGCATAGTAGCGTAAGTATTTCCATTAGTTTTTGAGAACCAAGGTATTAATCCAGTAGGAGGCTCCTCACAAGTCCCACGAACCTACACAAACAAACAAAGAACTCGCAACCAATGCGATAAAGGGGTTGTCAATCCCTTCACGACCACTTGCGAAAGTGAGATCTGATAGAGATAATATGATAAGATAAATATATTTTTGGTATTTTATAATATAGATGCAAAAAGTAAAGATGCAAATAAAAGTAGATTGAAAGCTTATATGATAAAAGATAGACCCGGGGGCCATAGGTTTCACTAGAGGCTTCTCTCAAGATAGCATAAGTATTATGGTGGGTGAATAAATTACTGTCGAGCAATTGATAGAAAAGCGAATAATTATGAGATTATCTAGGCATAATCATGTATATAGGCATCACGTCCGTGACAAGTAGACCGACTCCTGCCTGCATCTACTACTATTACTCCACACATCGACCGCTATCCAGCATGCATCTAGAGTATTAAGTTCATAAGAACAGAGTAATGCTTTAAGAAGGATGACATGATGTAGAGGGATGAACTCAAGCAATATGATATAAATCCCATCTTTTTATCCTCGATGGCAACAATACAATACGTGCCTTGCAACCCTTTCTGTCACTGGGTAAGGACACCGCAAAATTGAACCCAAAGCTAAGCACTTCTCCCATGGCAAGAAAGATCAATCTAGTTGGCCAAACCAAACTGATAATTCAAAGAGACTTGCAAAGATAACTCAATCATACACAAAAGAATTCAGAGAAGATTCAAATATTTCTCATAGATAAACTTGATCATAAACCCACAATTCATCAGATCTCGACAAACACACCGCAAAAAGAGTTTACATCGAATAGATCTCCACAAGAGAGGGGGAGAACATTGTATTGAGATCCAAAAAGAGAGAAGAAGACATCTAGCTAATAACTATGGACCCGAAGGTCAGTGGTAAACTACTCACAACTCATCGGAAGGGCTATGGTGTTGATGTAGAAGCCCTCCATGGTCGATTCCCTCTCCGGCGGAGCGCCGATGAAGGCTCCAAGATGGGATCTCGCGGATACAGAAGGTTACAATGACGGAAATATTTCTTCGGTGGATCCCTGGATGTTTTTGGGGTACGTAGGTATATATAGGAGGAAGAAGTATGTCGGTGGCCGCTCGAGGGGCCCAGGAGACAGGGGCGCGCCTAGGAGGGGTGGGCGAGCCCTGCTATCTCCTGGCCGCCTTGATTGCTTCTTGACTTGCACTCCAAGTTCTCCGGATCGCGTTCGTTCCAAAAATCACGCTCCCGAAGGTTTAATTCCGTTTGGACTCCGTTTGATATTCCTTTTCTTCGAAATACTGAAATAGGCAAAAAAACAGCAATACGGGATGGGCCTCCGGTTAGTAGGTTAGTCCCAAAAATGATATAAATGTGTAAAATAAAGCCCATAAACATCCAAAACAGGTAATATAATAGCATGGAACAATCAGAAATTATAGATACGTTGGAGACGTATCATACAACTGTTGAGTTTCTTTTTGTGGCAGTGACACTATAGCTGCTTTTCGGCTATTTTAGGGAACTGCCACTTTCTTCTTATCGACCCGGTCTCATGCGCTGAGCCGCTTTTCAGCCGTCCTGAGCCGTGGTTGAGTTATCTCAGTAATGTCCTAGATCTGAGTTGTAAAGACCGTTCTGGTGGCTACTGATTTATTTGTCGATTTCTTGCAAGGGTTCGGATGATCATTCTCCTACGGTCAGAACTTGAGAGATGATGAACCGGCCATTCCAATAATTTTACCATGTTAGAAGATGCGGATAAGAGTATGCCTGTCAGAATATTGCCCCCGACAGAAGCTATGGTCACACAGAGACACAATATGATCCCGCTCCTTCACCCAAGGATTCAGGCAAGAAAGCAGTAATGAAGGATCAAGACTGATACTTGTTGCAAGAACCGCATGGTGCAGATACCCGGACAGTCGGAGTCAGTATGGATCACCATGGATATACACCTAAGGGGCCTACTCAATTTTGGTAAGGAACCCCCTATCCAGACAACTCACTCGGTTTACCGCATGTGCTCAGATTTGCCAACATCGAATACCCGAGTTTGTGAAGTCAGATCAAAGGCCAGTTCAACAGTATGACTCCAGCAACTATAGTGAAGCATCACACAGCCTACTATCCCCATGGACTGACCGATAGAATGAGCAATCAGAATGTGAATAACAGTCTCGAAGCATGTGCCCTCAAGTATGAGAATCACCAATGGATAGCTTGGCATGGATAAAATCTCGTCTGTCAGAACCACCATTGGTCAAGTCTGTGGATAATATCATAAAGTGGAACCAGTTACGATGGTTTAGAAGCTTTTGCGGTGAGTCAGAATCTGTCAGGAAACAGTTATGTCTCAACTCACAGTTTGGAACCCAAAGGACGCGCCTTTAGTGGAGAAACCCAATGCAAGGAGTCAGAGCTTGGGTGTTCATCAGGAAAATCTGGTCACCAAATTATGGAAGATTGTCAGTACAGACACAACCCTCAGAAATGACCCTCGGATTTGTGAGATGCACATATATTTCGGTCAGGGTAATCTCAGATAAGCCAGCAGATACGAAAAGAAGTGGAGCCAGTATAAACGTGAATATGTGAGGTAAGATCTATCAGAATATGGATACAACCTCAGAGACAGTCAGCCAGTCAAAAAAACTTTTTAGTGGGAACAACAATAAAGGAAAAAGGATACCCGAGTGGGAAACGATTTCCTTAAGGTCAGATATATTCAGACTTGTTCCCTGAGCAACCAAATCTCGAGGACGAGATTTCTTTAAGGGGGTAAGGTTTGTAATAGCCTGATTTTTGGCCCTTTCTTTTTCTTTTGTTTTCCGAGGTTTTTTCTTGAGTTTTCTTTTTCCATGGCTTTGTGGTCTGAAAACTGAAGAAGATGACCTCTTCTTTGCTTCCAGAGTGGCAGGTCATATCCAAATCCTTCCCTAGACCTTTCCATCTCCACCTTAGACCAAATCCCAATATTATTTTATTGGGAATATTCCTTTTCTATTAAAGAAATTATCCTTTTTGCCCTAGGTTGTGAAGCAACCTATATTTCCATCACTCCAAAAATTCCCAAATAATTCTCATAAATTGTTTGGGTCATATCTTCACCAAATGTGCCAAAATTTTTCATTGCCATGTTCAAAAATAATCCTCAAATAATTCCTTTTCTATTCTGTCCTATGTGGAAGTATGTGAAGGAAGTGCTATTTTCCTTTCCCCAATTAACCTCAACCTTTTTGGACATCTTTTCATGTTCAAATAATTGCTCTGTGCCAAATCCCAACTTTAATTGCCTAGCCAACCTTGCCTAGTGATTTTTCAAAGTTCCTGTCTGAGGGAATGCATTGTGAAGGAAGTACTAGCTAGGAGTATCCAAATGAGTTGAAATTTTGCACACTCCTTCATGTGCTCATATTAACCCTCTCCACCCATTTGCATCCCCACACAATCATCCATGTGAGCACAGGATCAAATCTTTGATTCTGGCAATTATTTCAGCTAGTGAAGCAAGTATATTTTTCCTTGCTCCATTGTGGCTGTAAATTTTCCTAGGCTTTCTCATATCCATATAACCTATCTCCACCCAATTTGAGAATATTTCATCTAGCCATTTTCCCTCTAGAATTTCTACAAGTTTTTGGTTAGTGGAAATGTTTGTGAAGGAAGTACCATTTTGGTTTATCCAAATGGTGTGAAACCTTTTTCAGCATCTTCATATGTTCAAATAACTAGGCATTACCCAAGTTGAGATTAAGTTGATACTCCATGAGAGAGCATCATCATGATCTTCATTCTGGAGCATTTTAGTCAGTTGCAAAGCAACTATATTAATCCTTGGCCCATTTCCATCCACAACCCCCAGGATTCTTGTCCTTACATAGTCAATCATCTCAGACAACCCCATTTGACCCAATCATCTCCCTATTGATCAGCAGTACACAACGAAAACTGATACATCAAACTTCAGTCGATCTCTCATGCATCACCTTGGCTCCTTTTGTCGATCCATCACCTCCCTCGGCCTCTTCTATGCAGGGACTTATCGCTAGACATCTCACGGCAGCCATTTGGCGCTTCTTCATGCCAGCTCACGCGGTTACCACCGCCCTAGCATGCATTAAGCGTGCTCTGTCAAGACCTCGGCGTTGTGCTCGTCCGTTCTCACATCGTCTCGACCCGCAGCCATGTCCAGTAGCCTCCCCATGATCAACTGCGTCGCCCTGAGCGCTTGCCCCCTCCGTCTTATTCTCCGCTGAGCCGCCCCCTCGCCGCACTGTGTGCGCGCTGTAGCCGACCGTTGTCTTCTCCTCCGTTGGCTTCCACCGCCCTTGTCCTCGAGCTCCGCTCGTCTCCGTGACCCCTGGCACTCGTCCGTTCCCTCTCCGTCGTCTTCCCTGAGCCCATGCACGAGCACACGCGTCAGCAGCACCGTCCACGCGTCCACGGTGGCACCCGAGCTCGAACCGCCTCGACCCCGCTATAAGTAGCCAGCCCCGAGCCCCTCCGAGCACACCAGTAGCCTCCCCTCACTCTCAGCTCCCTCCCCGACCTCTCATTCAAGCCCATGGAGCTCTCCTGTCCTGCCATGACCACCATGGCCATCGCCGGCCGCCGCCTAAATTGGCCCAACCCCGAGCTCCATTCTCCCTCCTGACCCCACCAGAGGAGTCCCCTCGAACCCCTAATCCTCCCCACCTACTTGCCCCTTGCCGGAGTGCCCCATAGCCCCGTAGCCCAACCCCACCCGAGCCGCCGTCCACCCCATCTCCAGTCGTCGTCTCCCAGTTCCTCCTTGACGTCCGTGTCCACCTGGGACGGAGGCTGCGTCCTCCCGCGAGCTCGTCGGTGGCCGCGGCGTCCCAAATGATGCTTCGAGTCGGCCGAAGTCCTCGCCGGCGTGCGTGGCCTCCTCTGTTCTGTGGGCGGTGTCGAACTGGAGAAGGAGGAGAGGGACGAGAGAGAGAGAGAGAGAGAGAGAGAGAGAGGTGCGCGGGCCCCACCCGCCAGCCTCAGGAGCCTACCCCGTGTTGACCCCGTCCACGCTGACGTGGATAAGTGGAAGCGCATTTGTGCGAATGCGTTTTCCATTTCTGAAAGCGTATTTCTAGTTTACGCCTCTGCCTTATCCACTCAGGGACCCGTCTGTGAATATTCTTTTTGTAGAAAAGTCCCTGGTCTTCTTTTCCTCATAACTCCACAACCGTAACTCCGATCGAGGTGAATCCAACGCCCACGTGTTCGTCTCTTCGAGCCTGAGCTTTTGGTACCATTTTCACTATGGTTTGACATACTGGAAATGACCATTTTTCCCTTGCCCCTAATCATCCCTCCAAGAGAGAACCCTTTCCGGTGATTCTTTCCGCGGTTGTTCCGCACTTCTTCCCGGAGCCTTCTTCATCCCAAGGCAAGCCACAACCACCATTTGCATGATAGCCATGAATAAGCATTGGTTTTCAAATTGAATCTTCAATAACCGTCTGTTTGTTTTGCTACTGCTATCGGTATTTCAGTTATGCTTATGGATCGGTGTTTACCGTCATGCTATGTTTTCTTGCGCAGTGTTATTATGCTCTTCATGCTAGTATTACTTTCTTATGGTCCATGTTTGGTAGTAGTACATGTTGGTGATGGTCTTTGGTGCTTGACTATCATCTGTTCCGAGTATCGTTGTTATGCATGTTTCTTTGCATCCAGTTGATTAAATACTTGCATGCTAGTTTTAACGTTATGTTATTGCATGGTAGTTATTTTGATGCTAGTGCGATGTCATGCTATGTGTAGTGTGCTAGTTGTGATATTATGCTCGTCAATATGCCATGCTCATCTGGATAAATGGTTAAATGTTGTCGTTAAGCTCGTTGATTATGATGCATCACCATGCTTATGTTGATATCATGTTCATGCATTGTAGTTGCATCATGTTATTTTATCATGGCTCAGTATATTGCATTCAAGTTTAACTGGATTAAATTGAACTTGAACAATTGTTGGCTGAGTCATGGTGCCACCATATCAATTTGACCAGTGCAACCATGCTTACCCTATGGGGGGGGGGTCCTAACTGGGTCTATTGCCATGCCTCTCACTGGTGCCTCCCGCGAGGGAAGGTTATGCGCGGGCGCTACCTTGGCCCGGTAGGATGGCATCAGCCTTGTGTGCACGTTGTTTTTGTAAGGATCCTTGTCCCCGGTTGGGACCGTTTTCCCACGACGGTGGCCATTGGTGCCTTTGGTAGGCATGGGGCCACCCAGGACTTAACCCAAAGGGGAGATGGTTGGAGTGGCCGGGAGAGCGTCATGGCAGTAGGACGGTTTTGTCGGAACGCTTTGGTCCACCCGAATGGGAGTGTGAGGCCAGGGTTCTGTGGTGTGGGTACAACGTGTTAACCTCTGCAGAGTGTGTGTGTTTAATCTATCCATAGCCGCGCTCGCGGATATGGGCCCAGTTCGTAGTTGGTCACACTGTGGGTCAACAGTAATACTAATAATTTGTTTAATAACAACCCCGGTTTGATGATGAAAGAAATTGGTTGATATTTATGTGATCGAGAGAGGATCACTGCGGTATCGTGAATACCAACTTGTTGGATATTTGGGATGTTATGCGAAGGTCAAGGGTAACGGTCAAGCTCCTTGTGGTCATGAATGATTACTATGGTATTGTTAATACCAAGCTTGATTGGATCCTGAGATGATCGTGTGATGTCCATAATGGTAAGTTTGTGCATGTGGTGGTTACGAGGTAACTCGAGCAGAGTAAGTTGGTGCATGAAAGTTTCATCATGTTGCATGCTAGTTTCGTCATGTTTATATGTTCATGCCATGCTTATATTGTGCTAAGTTGTATCATGTTATTGATGCCATGATTGATCTGATAGTATCATGTTAATCCTTGTTAACCTGTAATTGCCATGCTATTGTTTGTCTTGATTGCTTTGGTTGCTGTGAGCTTGCAAGTACATTCAATGTACTGACTTTGCGTGTCATGCCAATTTGTAGGTCATGCCAGATTTGATTGCTTGTTTGCCGTGGATTGCTTGTTTGCGATCTAGGATAAGCGTTCCAGCCAGAGTCCCTGCGGAGTGGAGTTCATCACCGTCGTCGCTGTTCTGCTGCTAGTGGTCATTCCGCTGCATCGAGTTGTTCTGCTGCTTGCATGGAGCAACCGTTGCAGGTGTAGTGTCGCAGTGCCGATGTAACCCCCCTTGTACCCATATAGATTGCAATAAAGAGTTGGTTTGTTCTATGCTAAGCAGTGCCGTATTCCAAAAGACTTCTCCTCGATCTCTGGGCTGGAATACGGGGTGTTCCGGTTTCTCTGAGCTGGGGTGCCACAATAGGGATACCGACGATCGAATCTCGGGCAAGTAACATACCGATGGACAAAGGGAATTGTATACGGGATTGATTGAATCCCCGACATCGTGGTTCATCTAATGAGATCATCATGGAACATGTGGGACCCAATATGGGTATCCAGATCCCGCTATTGGTTATTGGCCGAAGAGGTATGTAGGTCATGTCTGCATGGTTCCCGAACCCATAGGGTCTACACACTTAAGGTTCGGTGACGCTAGAGTTGTAATGGGAATAGTATGTGGTTACCGAAGATTGTTTGGAGTCCTAGATGATATCTCGGACATGAAGAGGAAGTCCAGAATGGTCCGGAGGTGAAGACCGGTATATTGGACGAAGGGTATCGGAGTCCAGAATTGTTCCGGGGGTACCAGGTGATGACCAGTGTGTCCGAAAGGAGTTTCGAAGGTCCCGACAAGTGTTGGGGGGCCTTATGGGCCAAGGGGAGGGGGGACACCAGCCCACTAAGGGGCTGTGCGCCCCTCCCACCCCTTCTCATGTAACCCCAAGAGGTGGGGGCGCCTCCCCTAGGGCAGCAGCCCCTACCGGCTTGGGTGGCAAGTTTCCTAGGGGTGGGGGTGCCCAAACCCATCTAGGGTTTCCCCTATGGCCGTCGCCCATCCCCTTGGGAAACCCTAGGGCGCCTCCACCTCCCCCCTTCCCCCTATATATATTGAGGGAGAGAGAGGGCTAAACTAACCCTTCCCCTAGTGCAGCCCCTCCCTCCTCCAACACCTCCTCCTCCTCCGTAGTGCTTGGCGAAGCCCTGCAGGAGAACCACAAGCTCCACCACCACGCCGTCATGCTGCCGAAGCTCTCCCTCAACTTCTCCTCTCCCCTTGCTGGATCAAGAAGGAGGAGACGTCCCCGGGCTGTACGTGTGTTGAACGCGGAGGCGCCGTCCATTCGGCACTAGATCGGATCTTCTGCGATTTGAATCGTCGTGAGTACGACTCCATCAACCGCGTTCTTGTAATGCTTCTGCTTAGCGATCTTCAAAGGTATGAAGATGCACTCCCTCTCTCTCTTGTTGCTAGAATATCCTAGATTGATCTTGGTGATACGTAGGAAAATTTTGAATTATTGCTACATACCCCAATAGTGGTATCAGAGCTAGGTCTATGCGTAGATTCTATGCACGAGTAGAACACAAAGTAGTTGTGGGTGATGATTTGTTCAATTTGCTTACCGTTACTAGTCTTATCTTGATTTGGCGGCATTGTGGGATGAAGCGGGCCGGACCGACCTTACATGTACGCTTATGTGAGACAGGTTCCACCGAGTGACATGCACTTGTTGCATATGGTGGCTAGCGGGTGTCTGTCTCTCTCACTTTAGTCGGATCGGATTCGATGAAGAGGGTCCTTATGAACGGTAAATAGCAATTGGCATATCACCGTTGTGGCTTTTGCGTAGGTAAGAAACGTTCTTGCTAGAAACCCATAGCAGCCACGTAAAACATGCAACAACAGTTAGAGGACGTCTAACTTGTTTTTGCAGGGTATGTTATGTGATGTGATATGGCCAAAAGGATGTGATGAATTATATATGTGATGTATGAGATTGATCATGTTCTTGTAATAGGAATCACGACTTGCATGTCGATGAGTATGACTACCGGCAGGAGCCATAGGATTTGTCTTAATTTATGGTATGACCTGCGAGTCAATATAAGCGCCATGTAACTACTTTACTTTATTGCTAACCATTAGCCATAGTAGTAGAAGTAATAGTTGGCGAGACAACTTCATGAAGACATGATGATGGAGATCATGGTGTCACGCCTCGAAGATGAAGATCAAAGGCACACAATGATATTGGCCATATCATGTCACTTTATGATTTGCATGTGATGTTTGTCATTATCACATCTTATTTTCTTAGAACGACGGTAGCATAAATAAGATGATCCCACACTCAAATTTCAAGAAAGTGTTCCCCCTAACTATGCACCATTGCGAAGGTTCGTTATTTCGAAGCACCGCATGATGATTGGGTGTTATAGATTCTAACGTTCGCATACAACCGGTGTAAGCCAGATTTACACACCCGAAACACGTAGGTTGGCTTGACGAGCCTAGCATGTACAGACATGGCCTCGAAACACGAGAGACCGAAAGGTCGAACATGAGTCGTATGGTAGATGCAATCAACATGGAGATGTTCACCGTTGATGACTAGTCCGTCTCACGTGATGATCACACACAGACTAGTCGATTCAGATCATGTATCACTTAGATGACTAGAGGGATGTCTATCTAAGTGGGAGTTCATTAAATAATTTGATTAGATGAACTTAATTATCATGAACATAGTCCAAAGGTCTTTGTAAATTATGTCATAGCTTGAGCTTTAGTTCTACTATTTTAGATATGTTCCTAGAGAAAATTTAATTGAAAGTTGATAGTAGCAATTATGCGGACTGGGTCCGTAAACTGAGGATTGTCCTCATTGCTGCGCAGAAGGCTTATGTCCTTAATGCACCGCTCGGTGTGTTGAACCTTTAACATCATTTGTGTATGTTGCGAACATCTGACATACATGTTTTGATGACTACGTGATAGTATAGTAATGTTAAACGATTTAGAATTGGGGCGTCGAAGACGATTTTTGAAACGTCACGGAACATATGAGATGTTCAAAGGGATGAAATTGGGATTTCAGGCTCGTGCCCACGTCAAGAGGTATGAGACCTCTGAAGAGTTTCTTAGCCTACAAACTAAGGGAGAAAAGCTCAATCATTGAGCATGTGCTCAGATTGTTTGAGTACTACAATCACTTGAATCGAGTGGGAGTTAATCTTCCACATGAGATAGTGATGTTTCTCCAAAGTCACTGCCACCAAGCTACTAGAGCTTCATGATGAACTATAACATATCAGGGATAGATATGATGATCCTTAAGCTATTCGTGATGTTTGACACCGTGAAAGTACAAATCAAGAAGGAGTATCAATTGTTGATGGTTAGTGAAACCACTAGTTTCAAGAAGGGAAAGGGCAAGAAGGGATACTTCATGAAACAACAAATCAGTTGCTGCTCTAGTGAAGAAACCCAATGTTGAACCCAAACCCGAGACTAAGTGCTTCTGTAATGAGGGGAACGGTCACTGAAGGAGAACTACCATAGATACTTGGTAGATGAGAAGGCTGGCAAGGTCGACAGAAGTATATTGGATGTACATTGTATTAATGTGTTCTTTACTAGTACTCCTAGTAGCACCAAGGTAATAGATACCGGTTCGGTTGCTAAGTGTTAGTAACTCGAAATAAAAGGCTACGGAATAAACGGAGACTAGCTAAAGGCAAGGTGACGATATGTGTTGGAAGTATTTCCAAGGTTGATGTTATCAAACATCGCACGGTCCCTCTACCATCGGGATTGGTGTTAAACCTAAATAATTGTTATTTGGTGTTTGCGTTGAGCATACACATGATTGGATTATGTTTATCGCAATGCGGTTATTCATTTAAGGAGAATAATGGTTACTCTGTTTATTTGAATAATACCTTCAATGGTCTTGCACCTAAAATGAATGGTTTATTGAATCTCGATCATAGTGATACACATGTTCATGCCAAAAGATATAGGATAGTAATGATAGTACCACCTACTTGTGGCACTGCCATTTGAGTCATATTGGTATAAAACGCATGAAGAAGCTCCATGTTGATGGATCTTTGGACTCACTCGTTTTTTTGAAAAGTTTGAGACATGCGAACCATGTCTATTGGTATGTACGCATGAAGAAACTCCAAGCAGATGGATCATTTGGACTCACTTGATTTTCAATCACTTGAGAAATGCAAATCATACCACATGGGCAAGATGACTGAAAAGCCTCGTTTTCAGTAAGATGGAACAAGAAAGCAACTTGTTGGAAGTAATACATTTTGATGTGTGCAGTCCAGTGAGTGCCGAGGCACGTAGTGGATATCCTTATGTTCTTACTTCACAGATGATTTGAGTAGATGCTAAGTCTATTTACATGATGAAATACAAGTCTGAATTATTGAAAGGTTCAAGTAATTTCAGACTGAAGTTGAAGATCATCGTGACAAGAGGATAAAATGTCTATGATACGATCATAGAGATGAATATCTGAGTTACGAGTTTGTTACAAAATTAAGACATTGTGGAAATTGTTTCACAACTAATACCGCCAAGAACACCATAGTGTGATGGTGTGTCTGAACATTATAGCTGCATGATAACCCAGAAGTGTAGGGGATCGCAATAGCTTTCGAGGGTAGAGTATTGAACCCAAATTTGTTGATTCGACACAAGGGGAGCCAAAGAATATTCTCAAGTATTAGCAGTTGAGTTGTCAATTCAACCACACCTGGATAACTTAGTATCTGCAGCAAAGTATTTAGTAGCAAAGTAGTATGATAGTAATGGTAACAGTGGCAAAAGTAAAGATAAAGTAAATAAGCGAAGCACAATATGTGAAAAGCTCATAGGCAATGGATCAGTGATGGATAATTATGTCGGATGCAATTCATCATGTAATAGTTACAACATAGGGTGACACAGAACTAGCTCCAGTTCATCAATGTAATGTAGGCATGTATTCCGAATATAGTCATACGTGCTTATGGAAAAGAACTTGCATGACATCTTTTGTCCTACACTCCCGTGGCAGCGGGGTCCTAATGGAAACTAAGGGATATTAAGGCCTGCTTTTAATAGAGAATCGAACCAAAGCATTAGCACTTAGTGAATACATGAACTCCTCAAACTATGGTCATCACCGAGAAGTATCCTAATTATTGTCACTTCAGGGTAGTCGGATCATAACACATAATAGGTGACTATAGACTTGCAAGATAGGATTAAGAACTCACATATGTTCATGAAAACATAATAGGTTCAGATCTAAAATCATGGCACACGGGCCCTAGTGACAAGCATTAAGCATAGCAAAGTCATAGCAACATCAATCTCAGAACATAGTGGATACTAGGGATCAAACCCTAACGAAACTAACTTGATTACATGGTAAATGCCATCCAACCCATCACCGTCCAGCAAGCCTACAATGGAATTACTCACGCACGGCGGTGAGCATCATGAAATTGGTGATGGAGGATGGTTGATGATGACGACGACGATGAATCCCCCTCTTCGGAGCCTCGAACAGACTCCAGGTCAGCCCTCACGAGAGGTTTTAGGGCTTGGCGGCGGCTCCGTATCGTAAAACGCGGTGAAACTTCCTCTCTGATTTTTTTCTCCGTGAAACGGAATATATGGAGTTGGTGTTGAGGTCGGTGGAGCATCAGGGGGCCCACGAGACAGGGGGCGCGCCCAGGGGGAGGGGGCGCGCCCCCCACCCTCGTTGACAGGGTGTGCCCCTCCTAGCCTTCATCTTTTGCCAGTATTTTTTATATTTTCCAAAAGTTATCTCCGTGGACTTTCAGGTCATTCCAAGAACTTTTGTTTTCTGCACAATAAACAACACCATGGCAGTTCTGCTGAAAACAACGTCAGTCCGGGTTAGTTTCATTCAAATCATGCAAGTTAGAGTCCAAAACAAGGGAAAAGTGTTTGGAAAAGTAGATACGTTGGAGACGTATCAACTCCCCCAAGCTTAAAACTTTGCTTGTCCTCAAGCAATTCAGTTGATAAACTGAAAGTGATAAAGAAAAACTTATACAAACTCTGTTTGCTCTTGTTGTTGTAAATATGTAAAGCCAGCATTCAAGGTTTCAGCAAAGATTATGAACTAACCATATTCACAATAACACTCAGGTCTCATGTTTACTCATATCAATGGCATCATCAACTAGCGAGCAATAATAATAAAACTCGGATGACAACACTTTCTCAAAACAATCATAATATGATATAACAAGATGATATCTCGCTAGCCCTTTCTGAGACCGCAAAACATAAATGCAGAGCACCTTTAAAGATCAAGAACTGACTAAACATTGTAATTCATGGTAAAAGAGATCCAATCAAGTCGTACCCAATATAAACAAACAGTAATGCATACAAATATGATAGTGTGCTCTCCAGCGGGTGCCTTTTAATAAGAAGGTGATGACTCAACATAAAGTAAATAGATAGGCCCTTCGCAGAGGGAAGCAGGGATTTGTAGAGGTGCCAGAGCTCGATTTTGAAATAGAGAGATAAATAACATTTTGAGCGGTATACTTTCACTATCAACATAACAACTATGAGATGGCGATATCTTCCATACTACATGCATTATAGGCGGTTCCCAAACAAAATGGTAAAGTTTATACTCCCCCACCACCAACAAACATCAATCCATGGCTTGCTCGAAACAACGAGTGCCTCCAACTAACAACAATCCTGGGGGAGTTTTGTTTAATTATATTGGTTTGCTTTGATCTTTTTGATCATGGGACTGGGCATCCCGGTTACCAGCCATTTTCTCATGAATGAGGAGCGGAGTCCACTCCTCTTGAGAATAACCCACCTAGCATGGAAGATACAGACATCCCTAGTTAAAACATGAGCTGCTCGAGCATACAAAATAGAACTTCATCTGAAGGTTTGGAGTTCGGCACATACAAATTTACTTGGAACGGCAGGTAGATACCGCATATAGGAAGGTATGGTGGACTCATATGGAATAACTTTGGGGTTTATGGAGTTTGGATGCACAAGCAGTATTCCCGCTTAGTACAAGTGAAGGCTAGCAAAAGACTGGGAAGCGACCAACTAAGAGAGCGACAACAGTCATGAACATGCATGAAAATTAATCAACACCGAGTGCAAGCATGAGTAGGATATAATCAACCATGAATATAAATATCGTGAAGGTTATGTTGATTTTTGTTTCAACTACATGTGTGAACATGTGCCAAGTCGAGTCACTCAATTTATTTAAAGGAGGATACCACCCTATCATACCACATCACAACCATTTTAATAGCATGTTGGCACACAAGGTAGACCATTATAAGATCTTAGCTAATTAAGCATGGCATAAGCAACTATAATCTCTAATTGTCATTGCAAACATGTTTATTCATAATAGACTGAATCAGGAACGATGAACTCGTCATATTTACAAAAACAAGAGAGGTCGAGTTCATACCAGCTTCTCTCATCTCAATCAGTCCATAATATATCATCATTATTGCCTTTCACTTGCATGACCGAATGGTGTGTATAATAATAAGAGTGCATGTGCATTGGACTAAGCTGGAATCTGCGAGCATTCAATTCAAGAGAGAAGAAAAGTAATATGGGCTCTTGGTTAAATCAACAATCATGCATATGAGAGCCACTAAACATTTTCATTATAGTCTTATACTCTTGACCCCCAAAGAAAAGAAAAGAAATAAAACTATTTACACGGGAAAGCTCCCAACAAGCAAAAGAAGAACGAGAAATCTTTTTGGGTTTTCTTTTTAATTACCACTACTACAACATGGATAATATAATGAAAGAGTATGAGCATCGACAACTAGAATAGTGTGTGAACATGAAGGTAAAGTCGGTGAGAAATATGTACTCCCCCAAGATTAGGCTTTTGGCCTAACTTAGTCTATGGCCATGGGTAGCCTGGCTGATACCCGTAATCATAGCTGGGGTCGTACTAAGATGCATCATCCATTGCCTCCTTGGCTACAGCCCGACGGCGGACTGCTTCCGCCCTCCTCTCATATTCATTTGCTTCCTCCCTGGTGACAACATATCTTCATTTTTCCTGATAATCAAAACGGGTAGGAGTAGGGAGAGTAACATGGACAACACGACGTCTATCAAAGATTAGTCGATATTGGAGGAATTGGTCATTCCTCTCAAGAAAATGATGACTAAGCATGGCATTATGATCTTAATAAGCGGGAAGCAACTCCGTACCATTTTAATGTATAGGTATCTCAAGATAATTAGCCACACGGGTTGCATAAATTCCTCCAAAAAAGTCTCTAGCTAAACCATTATGATGCAACCTACGTGCAACAATTGCCCCCAAGTTGTATTTTTTATCACCTAATACAACACTCTTGAGAACACAAAGATCAGGGACGCACATGTGACATGCTTCATCTTTACCATTAATACATCTACCAATGAAGAGAGCAAAATAATGTAAAGAACGAAAATGAATGCTCCCTATGGTAGCTTGTGCTATGTCCCTAGATTCTCCCACAGTGATATTAGCAAGAAAATCTTTATGTTCAGATTTACTAGGTTCGTTAACACTTCCCCACTGTGGGAGTTTGCAAGCATTAGTAAAATCTTCTAGGTCCATGGTATATGATTTATCATAAATATCAAGCAGGACACTTTGAGAATTGCACGAAGATGTGAATTTAAACCTTCTAACAAATAAATCAGTCAAATATTGGTATTGGGGCACTTATCTTGCATGAACGCCTCAAGGTCGGCATTACACACATATGCATCAAATTCCTCCTTGATACCCGTTGCAACCATAAACGGCTCTAACGGCCATTCACAAGGCTGTACATCAGCTTCCCTTGGTGGTTTGTCCTCAAGCTCACGTACCGCGATCTAGGGTCCTTTCTTCCTTGAAGAACCACGTTGGTACATTTTCCTGAACATATTTCTTTTTCTGCAATATTTCTGAAATTTTTAGTAACTTCAAAATAAAAGTGAAACAAACTTAATATAATAGATAGCAACCACTCCCATAAGTGCCTAGAGCCTATATCATGCATTAGAATTACTTGGGACCTCACAAATTTGACATGCAAGCTCAAGAACAGGGTCACCTATGCAGCAAAAAATTGTGATGAATAAAGCACTAGAACAAAAACTAATTGGATCATTGGAGGAGTCACATACCAAGCAACAATCTCCCAAAGCATTTTTGTGAATGGAGCTTTGAGCAAGGAGATAAAAAATCGCAGCAAAACAAGCTGGAACTCGTGCTTGAGCTGGATGGGGATATTTTTGGGAGGAAGATGGAGTGTGTGGGTGCATGAATAAGTGGAGGGAGCCACCATGGGCCCACGAGGCAGGGGGCGCGCCCTGTAAGGGTGGGCGCACCCTGGACCCTTGTGGCTAGTTGCTTGCTCCCCCTGGTGTGTTCTCAGTGCCAAATATTCTCAAATATTTCAGAAAAAATCATATTAAATTGGCATGGCATTTGGAGAACTTTTATTTTGGGGATATTTTTTATTGCATGGATAATTCAGAAAACAGACAAAGTATTCTATTTCTACTTTATTTATTCTAAGTAACAGAAAGTAAAGAAAGGGTACAGAAGGTTGTGCCTTCTAGTTTCATCCATCTCATGTTCATCAAAAGGAATCCACTAACAAGGTTGATCAAGTATTGTTAACAAACTCACTCCGAATCACGTGAAACCGGAGAAATTTCGAAGTGGCACTAGGTTACCTCAATGGGGATATGAACATCCCCAATAATAAGAATATCATACTTTTTCTTTGTAGTAGGGAGAGGAAATTCAAAACCTCCAAATATAATTGATGGAATTTTCCCAATAGAATTTATGCTATGAACTTGAGGTTGTTTCCTCGGAAAGTGTATCGTGTGCTCATTTCCATTAACATGAAAGGTGACATTGCCTTTGTTGCAATCAATAACAGCAGCTGCAGTATCTAAAAAGGGTCTACCAAGGATAATCGACATACTGTCGTCCTCGGGGATATCAAGAATGACAAAGTCTGTTAAGATAGTAACATTCGCAACAACAATAGGCACGTCCTTGCAAATGCCAACAGGTATAGCAGTTGATTTATCAGCCATTTGCAAGGAAATCTCAGTAGGTGTCAACTTACTTAATTCAAGTCTACGGTACAACGAAAGAGGCATAACACTAACACCGGCTCCTAAATCACATAAGGCAGTTTTAAGATAATTTCTTTTTATGGAGCACGGTATAGTGTGTACTCCGGGATCACCAAGTTTCTTAGATATTCCACCCTTAAAGGTATAGTTAGCAAGCATGGTGGAAATTTTAGCTTCAGGTATTTTCCTTTTATTTGTGATGATATCTTTCATGTATTAAGCATAAGGGTTTGTTTTAAGCATATCGGTTAAGCGCATGTGTAAGAAAATTGGTCTAATCATTTTAGCAAAGCACTCAAAGTCCTCATCATCCTTATTCTTGGATGGTTTAGGAGGAAAAGGCATGGGTTTCTGAACCCATGGTTCTCTTTCCCTACCATGTTTCCTAGCAACAAAATCTCTCTTATCATAACGTTGATTTCTTGATTGTGGGTTATCAAGATCAACAGCAGGTTCAATTTCTATATCATTGTTATTACTAGGTTGAGCATTTACATGAACATCATTATTAGCATTATCATTAGGTTCATGTTCATCTCCGGATTGTGTTTCAGCATCAGAGATAAAAGTATCATTAGGATTCTCAGGTGTTTCTACATTAGGTTCACTAGAAGCATGAAAAGTCCTATCATTTTTGTTTTTCTTCTTCATAGAAGAACTAGGAGGATCTAGATTATTATTCTGAGAATCTTGTTCAATTCTCTTAGGGTGGACTTCAGGATACAAAGGTTCCTGAGTCATTTTACCAGTTCTAGTAGCCACTCTAACAGCAAAATCATGTTTATTATTTAGTTCATCTAGCAATTCATTCTGAGCCTTAAGTACTTGTTCAGCTTGAGTGGTGACCATAGAAACATGTTTACTAGTGAGTTTAAGTTCACCCTTAACTCTAGACATATAATCACTCAAGCATCCAATCATATAAGCATTATTTTTCAATTGTCTACTAACATAATCATTGAAATTTGCTTGTTTATCCATAAAGTCATCAAATTCATCTAAGCAGTGGCTAGCAAATTTAGTAGACGGGATTTCAACTTTATCATATCTATAGAGAGAATTTACCTTTACTACCTGTGTCGGGTTATCAAGACAATGTATTTCTTCGACAGGAGGTATATTAAGACCATGTATTTCTTCAATAGGAGGTAAATTCTTAACATCTTCAGCTTTAATACCTTTTTCTTTCATTGATTTCTTTGCCTCTTGCATATCTTCAGGACTGAGAAATAGAACACCCCTCTTCTTCGGAGTTGGTTTAGGATAGGCTCAGGAGTTGGCTCATTTGGCTCTGGAATTAGCTCAGGAAGAGTCCAATTATTTTCATTTGTCAACATATTGTTCAATAACAATTCAGCTTGGTCGACTGTTCTTTCCATGAAAACACAACCAACACAACTATCCAAGTAGTCCTTGGAAGCATCGGTTAGTCCATTATAAAAGATATCAAGTATTTCATTTTTCTTAAGAGAGTGATCAGGCAAAGCATTAAGTAATCAGAGAAGCCTCCCCCAAGCTTGTGGGAGACTCTCTTCTTCGATTTGCACCAAATTATATATTTCCTGCAAGGCAGCTTGTTTCTTATGAGCAGGGAAATATTTAGCAGAGAAGTAATAGATCATATCCTCGGGACTACGCACACAACCAGGATCAAGAGAATTAAACCAAGTATTAGCATCACCCTTTAATGAGAACGGAAATTTCTTAAGGATATAATAATAGCGATACTTCTCGTCATTAATGAATAGGGTGGCTATATCATTCAACTTGGTAAGATGTGCCACAACAGTTTCAGATTCATTGCCATAAAAAGGATTAGATTCAACTAAAGTAATTATTTCAGGATCAACAGAGAATTCATAATCCTTATCAGTAACACAGATAGGTGAAGTAGCAAAAGCAGGGCCAGGTTTCATTCTAGCATTAAGGGATTGTTGCTTCCATTTGGCTAATAACTTCTTAAGATCATATCTATCATTGCAAGCAAAAATAGCACTAGCAGCTTCTTCATCCATAACATAACCCTCAGGAACAACAGGCAATTCATAATTAGGGGGAGAACCTTCATCATCGCTTTCATCAATGATTTTGTTTTCAATCATTTCATTCTCTCTAACCCTAGCAAGTTGTTCATCAAGATATTCACCTAATGGCATAGTAGTATCAAGCATAGAAGTAGTTTCATCGTAAGTATCAGGCATAGCAGAAGTGGAATCATCAATAACATGCGACATATTAGAATTCTTAGCAGTAGTAGGTTTAGGTGTCGCAAGCTTACCCATAAAAGAAGGAGAATCTAGTGCAGAGCTAGATGGCAGTTCCTTACCTTCCCTCGTAGTTGAGGGAAAACAATCTTAGTTCTTGCGTCTTTCAAGTTCTTCATAGTGATCAGCAAATATAAATCCCAAGTGAATCAAAGAATAGAGCTATGCTCCCTGGCAACGGCGCCATAAATTAGTCTTGATAACCCACAAGTGTAGGGGATCACAACAACTTTCGAGGGTAGAGTATTCAACCCAAATTTATGGATTCGACATAAGGGGAGCCAAAGAATATTCTCAAGTATTAGCAGTTGAGTTGTCAATTCAACCACACCTGAATAACTTAGTATCTGCAGCAAAGTATTTAGTAGCAAAGTAGTACGATAGTAATGGTAACAGTGGCAAAAGTAAAGATAAAGTAAATAAGCGAAGCACAATATGTGAAAAGCTCGTAGGCAATGGATCAATGATGGATAATTATGTCGGATGCAATTCATCATGTAATAGTTATAACATAGGGTGACACAGAACTAGCTCTAGTTCATCAATGTAATGTAGGCATGTATTCCGAATATAGTCATACATGCTTATGGAAAAGAACTTGCATGTCATCTTTTGTCCTACCCTCCCGTGGCAACGGGGTCCTAATGGAAACTAAGGGATATTAAGGCCTCCTTTTAATAGAGAATCAGACCAAAGCATTAGCACTTAGTGAATACATGAACTCCTCAAACTACGGTCATCACCGAGAAGTATCCCGATTATTGTCACTTCGGGGTTGTCGAATCATAACACATAATAGGTGACTATAGACTTGCAAGATAGGATCAAGAACTCACATATATTCATGAAAACATAATAGGTTCAGATCTGAAATCATGGCACTCGGGCCCTAGTGACAAGCATTAAGCATAGCAAAGTCATAACAACATCAATCTCAGAACATAGTGGATACTAGGGATCAAACCCTAACAAAACTAACTTGATTACATGGTAAATATCATCCAACCCATCACCGTCCAGCAAGCCTATGATGGAGTTACTCACGCACGGCGGTGAGCATCATGAAATTGGTGATGGAGGATGGTTGATGATGACGACAGCGACCAATCCCCCTCTTCGGAGCCCCGAACAGACTCCAGATCAGCCCTCCCGAGAGGTTTTAGGGCTTCGCGGTGGCTTCGTATTGTAAAACGCGATGAAACTTCCTCTCTGATTTTTCTCTCTGTGAAACGGAGTATATGGAGTTGCAGTTGAGGTCGGTGGAGCATCAGGGGGCCCACGAGACAGGGGGCCGTGCCCAGGGGGAGGGGGCGCATCGCCACCCTCGTGGACAGGGTGTGGGCCCCCTGGCCTTCATCTTTTGCCAGTTTTTTTTATATTTTTTAGAAGTTATCTCCGTGGATTTTCAGGTCATTCTGAGAACTTTTGTTTTTTGCACAATAAACAACACCATAGCAGTTCTGCTGAAAACAGCGTCAGTCCCGGTTAGTTTCATTCAAATCATGCAAGTTAGAGTCCAAAACAAGGGCAAAAGTGTTTGGAAAAGTAGATACATTGGAGACGTATCACTGCACCCTATAGGATATGGTGCATACCATGATGTCTCTTATCGAATTACCACTATTGTTTATGGGTTACGCATTAGAGAAAACCACATTCACTTTAAATAGGGCACCACGTAATTCCATTGAGATGACACTGTATGAACTATGGTTTAGAGAAACCTAAGATGTCGTTTCTTGAAAGTTTGGGGGTGCGATGCTTATGTGAAAAGAAAGTTTCATCCTGATAAGCTCAAACCCAAAACGGATAAATGCATCTTCATAGGACACCCAAAATAGTTGGGTATACCTCCTATCTCAGATCCGGAAGCAAAAGTGATTGTTTTTAGAAATGGGTCCTTTTTCGAGGAAAAGTTTCTCTTGAAAGATTGAGTGGGAGGATGGTGGAGACTTGATGAGGTTATTGAACCATCACTTTAACCAGTGTGTAGCAGGGCACAGGAAGTTGTTCCTGTGGCACCTACACCAGTTGAAGTGGAAGCTGATGATAGTGATCATGAAACTTCGGATCAAGTCACTACCAAACCTCGTAGGCCGACAAGGATGCGTACTGCTTCAGAGTGGTACGGTAATCCTATCTTGGAGGTCATGTTGCTAGACAACAATGAACCTATGAGCTATGGAGAAGCGGTGGTGGGCCCGGATTTCGACAAATGGCTCGAGGCCATAAAATCTGAGCGAGGATCCATGTATGAAAATAGAGTGTAGACTTTGGAAGAACTACTTAATAGTCGTAAGGCTCTTGGGTATAGATGGATTTTAAAAGTAAGACGAACAATGATGGTAAGTGCCACCATTAAGAAAGCTCAACTTGTCGCTAAGATGTTTTCCAACAAGTTCAAGGAGTTGACTACGATGATATTTTCTCACTCGTAGCGATGCTAAGAGTCTGTTGGAATTATATTAGTAGTTACTACATTATTTATGAAATCTTGTAGATAGGATGTCAAAACATTGTTTCCTCGACGATTTTCTTGAGGAAAGGTTGTATGTGATACAACGAGAAGGTTTTGTCAATCCTAAAAGATGCTAACAAGTATGCAAATCTCCAGCAATCCTTCTAAGGACTAGAGTAAGCATCTTGGAGTTGGAATATACGCTTTGATGAGATGATCAAAGATTTTGGGTTTATACAAAGTTTATGAGAAACTTGTATTTCCAAAGAAGTGAGTGGGAGCACTATAGAATTTCTGATGAGTATATGTTAACTTATAGTTGATCGGAAAAGATGTAGAATTTTTGGAAAGCATAACGGGTTATTTGAAAAGTGTTTTTCAATGGAAAACTTGGATTAAGCTACTTGAACATTGAGCATAAAGATCTATAAGGATAGATCAAAATTGCTTGATAGTACTTTCAAATGAATACGTACCGTGACAAGATTTTGAAGGAGTTCAAAATAGATCGGCAAAGAAGGGGTTCTTGGCTGTGTTATAAGGTGTGAGTATTGAGTAAGACTCAAGACCTGACCACGGCGGAGGAGAGAGAAAGGATGAAGGCCGTCCCCTATGCTCTACAGTATGCTGTGCTATGTACCGCACCTGAAGTGTGCCTTGCCATGAGTCAGTCAAGGGGTACAAGAGTGATCCAGGAATGGATCACTAGACAATGGTCAAAGTTTGACTAAGAAATTTTCTCGATTATGGAGGTGGTAAAAGAGTTCGTTGTAAAGGGTTACGTCGATGCAAACTTTGACACTAATCTGGATGACTCTAAGTAGTAAACCGGATTCGTATAGTAGATAACTTATTTGGAATAGTTCCAAATGGCTTGTGGTAGCTGCATCTACAAGATGACATAGAGATTTGTAAAGCACACGCGGATCTGAAAGGTTCAGACCCGTTGACTAATAACCTCTCTCGTAAGCATAACATGATCATACCTAGAACTCACTGAGTGTTAATCACATGGTGACCTGAACTAGATTATTGACTCTAGTAAACTCCTGGGTGTTAATCACATGGCGATGTGAACTAGATTATTGACTCTAGTGCAAGTGGGAGACTATTGGAAATATGCCCTAGAGGAAATAATAAAATGATGATTATTATATTTCCTTGTTCATGATAATTGTCTATTGTTCATGCTATAATTGTATTAACCGGAAACCGTAATACATGTGTGAATACATAGACCACAACATGTCCCTAGTAAGCCTCTAGTTGACTAGCTCGTTGATCAATAGATGGTTGTGGTTTCCTGACCATGGACATTGGATGTCATTGATAACGTGATCACATCATTAGGAGAATGATGTGATGGCCAAGACCCAATCCTAAGCATAGCACAAGATCGCATAGTTCGTTTGCTAGGGGCTTTTTAATGTCAAGTATCATTTCCTTAGACCATGAGATTGTGCAACTCCCAGATACCGTATGAATGCTTTGGGTGTATCAAACATCACAACGTAACAGGGTGGCTATAAAGGTGCACTACATGTGTCTCCGAAAGTGTCTGTTGGGTTGTCACGAATCGAGACTGGAATTTGTCACTACATATGATGGAGAGGTATCTCTGGGCCCACTCGGTAATGCATCATCATAATGAGCTCAATGTGACTAATGAGTTAGCCACGGGATCATGCGTTACGGAGCGAGTAAAGAGACTTGCCGGTAAAGAGATTGAATAAGGCATAGGGACACCGAAGATCGAATCTCGGGCAAGTAACATACCGATGGACAAAGGGAATTGTATACGGGATTGATTGAATCCCCGACATCGTGGTTCATCTGATGAGATCATCGTGGAACATGTGGGAGCCAATATGGGTATCCAGATCCCGCTATTGGTTATTGGCAGGAGAGGTATCTCGGTCATGTCTGCATGGTTCCCGAACCCGTAGGGTCTACACACTTAAGGTTCAGTGACGCTAGAGTTGTAATGGGAATAGTATGTGGTTACCGAAGGTTGTTTGGAGTCCCCGATGAGATCCCGAACGTGACGAGGAACTCTAGAATGGTCTGGAGGTGAAGATCGGTATATTGGATGAAGGGTATTGGAGTACAGAATTGTTCTGGGGGTACCAGGTGATGACCCGTGTGTCCGAAAGGAGTTTCGGAGGCCCCAACAAGTGTTGGGGAGGGGGGGCTTATGGGCCAAGGGGAGGGGGCACACCAGCCCACTAAGGGGTTGTGCGCCCCTCCCACCCCATCTCACGTAACCTGGAGAGGTAGGGGCACCTCCCCTAGGACAGCAGCCCCTCCCGGCTTAGGGGGCAAGTTTCCTAGGGGTGGGGGCGCCCAAACCCATCTAGGGTTTCCCCTGTGGCTGCCTACCATCCCCAAGGGAAACCCTAGGGCGCCTCAACCTCCCCCCTTCCCCCTATATATAGTGAGGGAGAGAGAGGGCTGAACCAATCCTTCCCCTGGCGTAGCCCCTCCCTCCTCCAACACCTCCTCATCCTCCGTAGTGCTTGGCGAATCCCTGCAGGAGAACCACAAGCTCAACCACCATGCCGTCGTGTTGCCAGAGCTCTCCCTCAGCTTCTCCTCTCCCCTTGCTGGATCAAGAATGAGGAGACGTCCCCGGGCTATACGTGTGTTGAATGCAGAGGCGCCGTTTGTTCGGCGCTAGATCGGATCTTCTGCGATTTGAATCGCCGCGAGTACGACTCCATCAACTGCGTTCTTGTAACACTTCCGCTTAGCAATCTTGAAAGGTATGAAGATGCACTCCCTCACTCTCTCGTTGCTAGAATCTCCTAGATTGATCTTGGTGATACATAGGAGAATTTTGAATTACTGCTACGTTCCCCAACACGGCCCCCTTTCCCCTTCACCCTATAAATATAGGGGGGGTGGGAGGGCAGCCACACCCATTCCCCTGGCATAGCCGTCCCACTTCTACACCTCCTCCTCCTCCGTTGAAGCTTGGCGAAGCTCTGCCAGAGAACCACGAGCTCCACCACCACGCTGTCATGCTGCCGGATTTCTCCCTCAACTTCTCCTTCCCCCTTGCTAGATCAAGAAGAAGGAGACGTCTCTGGGCTGTACGTGTGTTGAACATAGAGGCGCCGTCCGTTCGGCGCTTGGATCGGATCTTTCGTGTTTTGAATCGCCGCGAGTACGACTCCATCATCCGCGTTATTGTAAATGCTTCCGCTTAGCAATCTTCAAGGGTATGAAGATGCACTCTCTGTCTCTCGTTGCTAGCATCTCCTAGATTGATCTTGGTGACACGTAGGAATTTTTTTGAATTGTTACTATGTTCCCCAACACGCACTTGCCTCATCACAACTCTTGAACCATGCATCAAGCTCCCTCTTCATACCACGTTGCCGCTCCGCTACAACCTTCTCACATGCTATCGCCAGACTCATAGCTGCAATGTCCATCCTACATGAATATACAGCTATAAGATGAGAATCAACAAAATAAATCAAATGGAACACAACACTTGGTATCTATTAAGGTGATCTTGATCTTAATTATTTTCTCAAGCCTAACCATAACCCTAACCCCAACCCCGAAGATGACCACTAATCATAGCACTAGATCTAGATATAGAAACAATTCTAGGCACACAATACATAAAGAAACAATAAACATAACCCTAAATGCATCATACTAATTGATTTAACCACACCAAAATCAACAACTAGGGTTTGCAATAAATTGAGCTAAAGCACACAAAACCAAGATTTAAACCAATCAAAATGAGGGGAGGTGAGAGAAGTACCTTGGGTGATGAAAGTGCTATGAATCCACCGGACAAATGTGAACCAAATGAGAGAGATTTGAGAGGATCTTGTGGTCCAAAAAGCGAGGGGAGGGGGCTTGAGCTCGGGGAGAGGTGAGGTGTGAGGTGTGGGGGCTGAATGAGTGAGTATGGGGGGAGGTCCCCCCTTACCAACCTTATCCACCCAGGACCCTACCGATAGGGGCCCCGGCGGTAGGTTTTCGAATCCTACCGCTGGGTGGTCTGCCGGTAGGTTCCTTTTTCCATGTCAGCCAAGCTGACGCCATCTCGACACCTACCTCCACAGGTTACGGCGGTAGGTTACGAGGACCTACCGCTGATGCCCCTGCCGATAGGCAAAAGGGTCAGATCTCACAAAAAAATCGAACGTGGGTCAAATCCCGAATTTAGACCAAAAAGGGTCAAAACACAAAATTTTGCCTGCGGAGGACCGAACTGGCTGGTTGATGGCACGGTGCACGCGTACGTACATAAGACCCATCCTCTGTATACATATGTGTCCATCGTGAGCTTAGCACATGTGAGATTTGTTTCAAGATGACATGCCGGCTCAGTTTCTCGGAGGTGCTCATAGGGGTAGGGTGTGCTGTGTGCGTTCATGTGGGTGAGTGTATGCACGTATGTATGAGCGCTTGCGTCTGTAATGATGTTCAAAAAAAAATTTTGTTTGCGAAAAAAGGCAACCTGCCAGTGGTAATACGTGGTTTGTGCTTGAGATTGTAATACTTTTGGCTGATACAGTGCAAGGTTGAGCATGGTTTTAGTTAGACAAGTTCGGCTGGTGTCAAACATATAAGGTGTGTGTGTGTTGTGTGTGTGTGTGTGTGTGCGCGTGTGTGTGGGTGTGTGTGTCCTATATAGTCTGGCACAATTCAAACACTAAGTTCCCTAATTTCGATTATTGGCTCACATATGCTTCATAAGATCATTGAGTAGTTGCACGTACATGTATTGATCTCGAACTTTCCGATGCATCTTCAGAAAGTTCACAATATGCTCCACATCTTGTTTCGAGAGTCAAACATGCATTAATGGATTTTCAAAATCATGTGTTCAGGATGCCACTTCACCATCATCCTTGACAATCATGGGGCGGACAAATTAGATTGTGATCTAAAGACATGTTCTCTCCCCCATCCGGACCATCTCATCAACGGCATCCGTGGCGGTACTAATGCAAACATCCTCTGAGCTGCCATGCATTTTTGCAGAGGACATAATGACAGTTGTCCACAACAATCCTTCCTAAGATGGAAGTAGGGACCATGTGCCTCCATGCCATTGACCACGTGCAAGAACAAGGGTTTGCTCATCCATAGGTGACGTCGGAAAAAACCCATCATGGAATGCTAGTCCGGTTTGAAAGTAGTCTGTGTAGAGCAGTCGTGCGCCAACAATCATATCCCGATTTACAATTCTCCTCCCTTTTTATCGAACCCTTGAACTTCAGAATATGCTTCACTTTCTTCTCCATTTCCTCTAGGATGCTTATAACCATCATGAATTCAGCATCTTCGTCATCCGATTCCGACCAATCGAGTAACTCTTTTTTAATGAATTCATCAAGCTCCTTGTTGTGAAACTCCTCATATGATGAATCCGACGAATCCATTGTTTTGTTGCCAATAGAATAAAAAACAGCCCGGACATTTTCTCGAACATATGGAGGGCAGGGTGTATGACCAGCAGGATGTACCGCGATGTCCCCCTCCCCCTCCCCCCGGGGGGGGGGGGTCTCCGTGGCACCAATGATGGCTTGGAGGTTTTTTTACTGGTGGTGGCACCGCTGTGGAGTCGGGACGGTGTCGGAGCTAAGGTGACGACGAAGCTAGGGGGGCGGATGAGGCAGGAGAGAGGATAGGAAGACAACATATTGGGCTAGGTTGAGGATGGTTTAGGGTGATTTAGGGTGGGTGTCATATCCGATGTGACGGACATGTTCGAGCTCCTCATATCCGTTCTAAATATGGACTTTGGGGGTGGTGGGAAATCCAAACAAATAGGGTAAGTGGGCCAGTTATATGGCATTTCTGTGACAAAAACTGATTAGGTCATCCATCCGGTTGATGTCGGTGTTAAAACCGGCAGATCTCGGGTAGGGGGGCCCAAGCTGTGCGCTTGAGGATCAATAGTAACAATGGAGAAGGGACACAATATTTAGCCAGGTTTGGGCCCTCTTAATGGAGGTAAAACCCTACTCCTGCTTGATTATATTCGAGGGTATAGGGGTTACAAGAGTTAATCTACCACGAGATCGGTTTGGCTAACCCTAGATAGCTAGCCTAGCAATATTGTGATCCTGCCTCCGCTCTAACCCTTCGGTTTATATAGACACCGGAGGGGCTTAAGGTTGGTACAAAGTTGGTTTTACAAAAAGGAATAATATATCCAGACACATATACTTGCCATCCACGCATGCGAGAGTCCCTACCGGACACGGGAGAGGATCTTCGGTCTTGTATCTTGACGGCCCATCAGCCCGGCCCACATCAGTAGACCAGACGCCCAAGGACCCCCTAATCCAGGACTCCCACAATAGCCCCTGAACCAGTCTTCAACGTTGATATGTTCGGCGCTCAGATTGTCTTCGACATTGTAAGGTAGGTTCCTCAAAGAACACACATCGGCTTTCCTCTGTAAAAGGAAGTGTATCCGGCTTTTCGCAATAAACACAACCCTTAGCCACGAAGGTGGGATAT
>NC_041391.1:164176939-164317349 GCF_002162155.2 Triticum dicoccoides | reverse complement strand
AGGAAATCGTTAATAGGTAGCTGCTCGGTTGGCTCGTGAGTAGGGGATTAATCGGCTAATCGGCAAGTTAATCGGCCATTTAATCAATTAATCGGACGATCTATCGATTTATAGGCTACTCGGTGACCCTATGAGTAGGGATTAATCGGCAAGTTAACTGGTTAATCGGATGAATTCTTGAACAGGGATATATATATATATATATAATAAAAAAGGAGAATAATGTCTTTCATTGACAACTTTTACGGCGAAGCGCTAAACTTGACCTCTCAGCATTGCGAACCGTTTTCACACCCCGCGTTTCGTGTTTCGAGGCCGCACTTCATTGGCATGTCTGGTCAAAAACAGAGATCGTGCCCACTTAATACGGGATTGCATATCAATGATATCTGGGTAATCCAACCGACTGCGGTGCATACCCACATCGGGAACAGACGAGGGTTTAAGGCTAGGGAGGTGGGCGCTTGGCATTCATGGCTTATACAAACGAGGTAAGATTTATCTTCTCCATCCCACGCCTTCTTCCTTTCTCTGCCTCTCCATCTTCGAGCTCCAGTGCCCGAGCCTCGAAACTTCCCACCGCCACCAGCCTCCTCAGTCATGTCCAGATCTGGCCTTCAAGGCAAGTGGGCCGCCTCCTCCGTGAGGGAGAAGGACGTCAAGGAGCTCTAGGATGCGGGGTAACTAAGTGCGGAAATCGTGCACAGCATCCCTGCTAAGAAGCAAGTCATCCCCACCCTGGTGTCGGTGTCCAAACCGGCGAATCTCGGGAAGAGGGTCTGATACGTCCATTTTGCATCATGCTTTTATATCAATATTTATTGCATTTTGGGCTGTTATTACACGTTATGTCACAATACTTATGGCTATTCTCTCTTATTTTACAAGGTTTATCATGAAGAGGGAGAATGCCGGCAGCTGGGATTCTAGCTGGAAAAGGAGAAAATATTGGAAACCTATTCTGCACAGCTCCAAAAGTCCCGCAACTCCACGAAAGTCATTTTTGGATTTAATAAGAATTATTGAGCAAAGAAAGTACCTGAGGGGGCCCACACCCTGGCCAGGAGGGTGGGGGCGCGCCCCTGTCTCCTAGGCCCGCTGGTGGCCCTCCGGTGCCCATCTTCTGCTATATGAAGTCTTTTACCCTGGAAAAAAAATCATAAGCAAGATCACGAGACGAAACTCCGCCGCCACGAGGCGGAACCTTGGCGGAACCAATCTAGGGCTCCGACGAAGCTGTTCTGCCAGGGAAACTTCCCTCCGGGAGGGGGAAATCATCACCATCATCATCACCAACAATCCTCTCATCGGGAGGGGGTCAATCTCCATCAACATCTTCACCAGCACCATCTCCTCTCCAAACCCTAGTTCATCTCTTGTATCCAATCTTGTATCAAAACCACAAATTGGTACCTGCGGGTTGCTAGTAGTGTTGATTACTCCTTGTAGTTGATGCTAGTTGGTTTATTCGGTGGAAGATCATATGTTCAGATCCTTAATGCATATTAATACCCCTCTGATTATGAACATGAATATTCTTTGTGAGTAGTTACGTTTGTTCCTAAGGACATGGGATGTATGTTGTCATGTGAATTTGGTATTTGTTCGATATTTTGATGAGATGTATGTTGTCTCTCTTCTAGTGGTGTTATGTGAAGGCTGACTACATGACACTTCACCATGATTTGGGCCTAGAGGAAGGCATTGGGAAGTAATAAGTACATGATGGGTTGCTAGAGTGGCAGAAGATTAAACCCTAGTTTATGCGTTGCTTCGTAAGGGGCTGATTTGGATCCACATGTTTCATGCTATGGTTAGGTTTACCTTAATACTTCTTTTGTAGTTGCGGATGCTTGCAATAGGGGTTAATCATAAGTGGGATGCTTGTCCAAGTAAGGGCAGTACCCAAGCACCGGTCCACCCACATATCAAACTATCAAAGTACCGAACGTGAATCATATGAGCGTGATGAAAACTAGCTTGACGATAATTCCCATGTGTCCTCGGGAGCGTTTTTCTCATTATAAGAAATTTTCCAGGCTTGTCCTTTGCTACAAAAAGGATTGGGCCACCTTGCTGCACTTTATTTAATTCCATTGCTTGTTACTCGTTACAAATTATCTTATCACAAAACTATCTGTTACCTACAATTTTAGTGCTTGCAGAGAATACCTTACTGAAAACCGCTTGTCATTTCCTTCTGCTCCTCGTTGGGTTCGACACTCTTACTTATAGAAAGGACTACGATAGATCCCCTATACTTGTGGGTCATCAAGACTTTTTTCTGGCGCCGTTGCCAGGGAGTGAAGCGCCTTTGGTGAGTGGAACTTGGTAAGGAAACATTTATATAGTGTGCTGAAATTTTCTGTCACTTGTTACTATGGAAACTAATCATTTGACGGGCTTGTTCGAAGTATCTTCGCCCATACCAGAAGAGCAAAGAGTTTCTCCTCAACCTACTGAACCTACTGAAAATGTTTACTTTGAAATTCCTTTGGGTATGATAGAGAAATTGCTAGCTAATCCATTTGCAGGAGATGGAACATTGCATCCCGATTTACACCTTATCTTTGTGGATGCAGTTTGTGGATTATTTAAGCTTGCAGGTATTCCCGATGATATTGTAAAGAGGAAGGTCTTCCCTTTATCTTTGAAGGGAGACGCATTGACATGGTATAGGCTATGTGATGATACTGGATCTTGGAACTATAAATGATTGAAGTTGGAATTTCACCAGAAGTTCTACCCTATGCATCTTGTTCACTGTGATCGTAATTACATATATAATTTCTGGCCTCGCGAAGGAGAAAGCATCGCTCAAGCTTGGGGGAGGCTTAAGTCAATGTTATATTCATGCCCCAATCATGAGCTCTCAAGAGAAATGATTATTCAAAAAATTTATGCTCGGCTTTCTCTCAATGATCACACCATGCTCGATACTTCCTGTGCTGGTTCTTATATGCTGAAGACTACTGAATTCAAGTGGGACTTATTGGAAAGAATCAAACGCAACTCTGAAGATTGGGGCTCCGGCGATGGTAAGGAGTCAGGTATAACACCTAAGTTTGATTGTGTTAAATCTTTTATGGATATCGATGCTTTTCGTGGATTTAGCGCTAAATATGGACTTGACTCTGAGATAGTAGCTTCTTTCTGTGAATCTTTTGCTGCTCACGTTGATCTCCCTAAGGAGAAGTGGTTTAAATATAATCCTCCCATTGAAGTAAAAGTAGTTGCACCTATTACAGTTGAAGAAAAGACTATCACTTATAATGATCCTATTGTTCCTACTACTTATGTTGAGAAACCACCTTTTCCTGTCAGGATAAAGGATCATGCTAAAACTTCAACTGTTGTTCGTAAGAGTAATACTAGAACATATACCCCTCCTGAGAAAATTAAATTTGAACCTAGTATTGCTATGGTTAAAGACCTCTTGGATGATAATATAGATGGGCATGTTATTTACTTCTGTGAACAGGCTGCGAATATTGCTAGACCCGATGCTAATATACATAAACTAGTTGTAGGCATGCCAGTTATTTCTGTTAAAATAGGAGATCATTGTTATCATGGCTTATGTGATATGGGTGCTAGTGCTAGTGCAATACCTATTTCCCTATATAAAGAAATTATGCATGATATTGCACCCACTGAAATAGAAGGTATTGATGTTACTATTAAACTTGCCAATAGGGATACTATTTCACTAGTTGGGATTGTTAGAGATGTTGAAGTCTTGTGTGGGAAAGTCAAATATCCTACTGATTTCCTTGTTCTTGGTTCCCCACAAGATGACTTTTATCCCATTATATTTGGTAGACCCTTCTTGAATATTGTTAATGCTAGGATTGATTGTGAAAAGGATATTGTTACAATTGGCTTGGGTGATATGTCTCATGAGTTTAATTTTGCTAAGTTTCTTAGACAACCCCATGATAAAGAATTACCTAGTAAAGATGAAATAATTGGTCTTGCTTCTATTGCCGTACCTCCTACTGATCCGTTAGAACAATATTTGCTAGACCATGAAAATGATATGTTTATGAATGAAAGAAGGGAAATAGATGAAGTATTCCTTCAACAGGGTCCTATTTTGAAACACAATTTGCCTGTTGAAATCCTAGGAGATCCTCCTCCACCCAAGGGTGATCCCTTGTTTGAGCTAAAACCATCACCTGATAATCTTAAATATGCTTATCTTGATGAAAAGAAGCTATATCTTGTTATTATTAGTGCTAACCTTTCAGAGTAGGAAGAGGAAAGATTATTGAAAACTCTAAAGAAGCACCGTGCTGCTATTGGATATACTCTGGATGATCTTAAGGGCATTAGTCCCACTCTATGCCAACACAAAATTAAAGTGGAGAAAGATGCCAAACCAGTTAGAGATCCTCAACGACGCTTAAATCGTAAGATGAAAGAAGTGGTAAGAAAGGAGATACTAAATCTCCTTGAGGCAGGTATATTTTATGTCATTGCTGATAATGAATGGGTAAGCCCTGTCCATTGTGTCCCTAAAAAGGGTGGTATTACTGTTGTTCCTACTGATAAAGATGAATTGATTCCGCAAAGAATTATTACAGGTTATAGGATGGTAATTGATTTCCGTAAGTTACATAAAGCTACTAAGAAAGATCATTACCCTTTACCTTTTATTGATCAAATGCTAGAAAGACTATCCAAACACACACATTTCTGCTTTCTAGATGGTTATTCTGGTTTCTCTCAAATACCTGTGTCAGCGGAAGATCAATCAAAAACTACTTTTACTTGCCCTTTCAGTATCTTTGCTTATAGACGTATGCCTTTTGGTTTATGTAATGCACCTGCTACCTTTCAAAGATGCGTGATGGCTATATTCTCTGACTTTTGTGAAAAGATTTGTGAGGTATTCATGGATGAGTTCTCTGTCTATGGATCCTCTTTTGATGATTGCTTGAGCAACCTTGATCGAGTGTTGCAGAGATGTGAAGACACTAGTCTCGTCCTGAATTGGGAAAAGTGTCACTTTATGGTTAATGAAGGCATTGTCTTGGGGCATAAAATTTCTGAAAGAGGTATTGAAGTTGATAAAGCTAAAGTTGATGCTATTGAAAAGATGCCATGTCCCAAGGACATTAAAGGTATAAGAAGTTTCCTTCATCATGCCGGTTTTTATAGGAGGTTCATTAAGGACTTTTCTAAAATCTCTAGGCTTCTAACTAATTTATTGCAAAAATATATTCCTTTTGTCTTTGATGATGATTGTGTAGAAGCATTTGAAATACTTAAGAAAGCTTTGATCACTGCACCTATTGTTCAACCACCTGATTGGAATTTACCCTTTGAAATTGTGTGTGATGCTAGTGATTATGCTGTAGGTGCTGTTCTAGGGCAGAGAGTTGATACGAAATTAAATGTTATTCAATATGCTAGTAAGCCTCTTGATACTGCCCAGAGAAATTATGCTAGTACTGAAAAAGAATTCTTAGCAGTTGTATTTTCTTGTGATAAGTTCATACCTTACATTGTTGATTCTAAAGTTACTATTCACACTGATCATGCTGCTATTAAATATCTTATGGAAAAGAAATATGCTAAACCTAGACTTATTAGATGGGTTGTCTTGCTTCAAGAATTTTATTTGCATATTATTGATAGAAAGGGAGCTGAGAACCCCGTTGCAGACAACTTGTCTAGGCTAGAGAATGTTCTTTATGACCCACCACCTATTGATGATAGCTTTCCTGATGAACAATTAGCGGTCATCAATGCTTCTCGTACTGCTCCATGGTATTCTGATTGTGCTAATTACATTGTTGCTAAATTTATACCACCTAGTTTCACATACCACCAAAAGAAAAAGTTCTTTTATGATTTAAGACATTACTTCTGGGATGACCCACACCTTTATAAAGGAGTAGATGGTGTTATTAGACATTGTGTACCTGAGCATGAACAGGAACAGATCCTACACAAGTGTCACTCCGAACCATATGGAGGACACCATGATGGAGACAAAACTGCACATAAGGTATTGCAATCCGGTTTTTATTGGCCTACTCTCTTCAAAGATGCTCGTAAGTTTGTCTTGTCTTGTGATGAATGTCAAAGAATTGGTAATATTAGTAAACGTCAAGAAATGCCTATGAATTATTGCTCCGTATTGAGCTTGCGTTGGTTTTCCTTGAAGAGGAAAGGGTGATGCAGCATAGTAGCATAAGTATTTCCCTCAGTTTTTGAGAACCAAGGTATCAATCCAGTAGGAGGCTCCTCAAAAGTCCCACACGCCTGCACAAACAAACAAAGAACTCGCAACCAACGCAATAAAGGGGTTGTCAATCCCTTCAAGGCCACTTGCAAAAGTGAGATCTAATAGAGATAGTATGATAAGATAAATATATTTTTGGTATTTTATGATATAGATTGGAAAAGTAAAGATGCAAATAAAGGTAGACTGAAAGCTTATATGATAAAAGATAGACCCGGGGGCCATAGGTTTCACTACTGGCTTCTCTCAAGATAGCATAAGTATTATGGTGGGTGAACAAATTACTGTCGAGCAATTGATAGAAAAGCGAATAATTATGAGATTATCTAGGCATTATCATGTATATAGGCATCACGTCCGTGACAAGTAGACCGACTCCTACCTGCATCTACTACTATTACTCCACACATCGACCGCTATCCAGCATGCATCTAGAGTATTAAGTTCATAAGAACAGAGTAACACATTAAGAAAGATGACATGATGTAGAGGGATAAACTCATGCAATATGATATAAACCCCATCTTTTTATCCTTTATGGCAACAATACAATACGTGCCTTGCTGCCCCTACTATCACTGGGAAAGGACATCACAAGATTGAACCCAAAGCTAAGCACTTCTCCCATTGCAAGAAAGATCAATCTAGTAGGCCAAACCAAACCGATAATTCGAAGAGACTTGCAAAGATAACTTAATCACACATAGAAGAATTTAGAGGAGATTCAAATATTTCTCAAAGATAAACTTGATCATAAACCCACAATTCATCGGATCTCGACAAACACACTGCAAAAAGAGTTACATCGAATAGATCTCCAAGAAGAGGAAGGAGAACATGGTATTGAGATTCAAAGAGAGAGAAGAAGCCATCTAGCTAATAACTATGGACCTGAAGGTCTATGGTAAACTACTCACAACTCATCGGAGAGGCTGTGGTGTTAATGTAGAAGCCCTTCGTGGTCGATTCCCCCTCCGGCGGAGCGGCGGCGAAGGATCCAAGATGGGATCTCACGGATACAGAAGGTTACGATGGTGGAAATAGCTTTTCGTGGTCGCTCCTGATGTTTTCAGGGTACGTGGGTATATATAGGAGGAAGAAGTACGTCGGTGGATGCCCGAGGGGCCCATGAGATATGGGGCGCACCCAGTAGGGGGGCATGCCCTCCACCCTCGTGGCCACCTCGGGAGCTTCTTGACTTGCACTCCAAGTCCTTTGGATTATGTTCGTTCCAAAAATCACGCTCCCAAAGGTTTCATTCCGTTTGGACTCCCTTTGATGTTCCTTTTCCTCGAAACACCGAAATAGGCAAAAAACAGCAATACGGGCTGGGCCTCCGGTTAGTAGGTTAGTCCCAAAAATGATATAAAAGTGTAAAGTAAAGCCCATAAACATCCAAAACAGGTAATATAATAGCATGGAACAATCAAAAATTATAGATATGTTGGAGACGTATCAATTATTCTCTTGTTATTGAACCATTTGACGTTTGGGGCTTTGATTATATGGGACCTTTTCCTGCCTCTAACGGATATACACATATTTTAGTTGCTGTTGATTACGTTACTAAGTGGATAGAAGCTATTCCAACTAGTAGTGTTGATCATAACACCTCTATTAAGATGCTTAAAGAAGTTATTTTTCCGAGGTTTGGAGTCCCTAGATATCTCATAACTGATGGTGGTTCACATTTTATTCATGGCACTTTCCGTAAAATGCTTGCTAAGTATGATGTTAATCATAGAATTGCATATCCTTATCACCCACAGTCTAGTGGTAAAGTAGAGTTGAGCAATAGAGAGCTCAAATTAATTTTGCAAAAGACTGTTAATAGGTCTAGAAAGAATTGGTCCAAGAAACTTGATGATGCATTATGGGCCTATAGAAATGCATACAAAAACTCTATGGGTATGTCTCCGTATAAGATGGTTTATGGAAAAGCATGTCACTTACCTCTTGAACTTGAACATAAAGCATACTGGGCTATTAAAGAGCTCAACTATGACTTCAAACTTGTCGGCGAGAAGAGGTTATTTGATATTAGCTCACTTGATGAATGGAGAACCCAAGCCTATGAGAATGCCGAGCTGTTTAAAGAAAAAGTTAAAAGATGGCATGACAAACTAATACAAAAGCGTGAGTTTAACGTAGGTGATTATGTGTTGGTATTCAACTCTCATTTAAGATTTTTTGCAGGAAAACTTCTTTCTAAATGGGAAGGTCCTTATGTTATCGAGGAGGTCTATTGTTCCGGTGCCATAAAAATCAGCAACTTCGAAGGCACAAGTCCGAGGGTGGTGAACGGTCAAAGAATCAAACATTATATCTCAGGTAAGCCTATTAATGTTGAAACTAATATTATTGAAACCGTAAACCTGGAGGAATACATAAGGGACACTTTCCAGAATGTTTCAGACTCCGAAAAGGAATAGGTATGTGGTACGATAAGTAAACCGACTCCAACACAGTTCTAATGGCAATTTTTCTCCGTTTTGGAATATTTAAGAATTTTGGAAAGAAAGAAGTAATCCAGGAAGGACACGAGGCCTCCACGAGGGTGGAGGGCACACCCACCCCTACTAGGCACGCCCCTGTCTCATGGGAACCTCGTGTGCCCCCCGGACTCCGTTTTCTTGCACATTACGTATTTTGGTCGGTAAAAAATCACTATATAGTTTGCCGAAATTTTTAACCACCGTATCACGCAAAAAATCCTCTGTTTTCATTTCGAGCTGTTTTTCTAACAGATCTAGAGCACTATGACATCTCCAAGCGCTCCCAAGGACAAGTTTTTTGAGAGGGTTATCAACCACTATCTCGCGGAGGTGCTGCAACACCCTCAAACCATTGAGATGCGTGAGGGGGTGCTGCACATCCGCGATGTGGAGGGACCCAGGCGTACCGGAAGCGTGGAGACAAAGCTCGAAGCTATGGAACAACAAATTTTTAACTGCCAAGAGATGGTGGAGCATGGAGTCAACGCCAAACAGATGATGATCATGGAGTTCACCAATAACCACAAGTTGGATGCCAAGGACATTGGGGAGACCATCTTCAAGCTTCATGAGAAAATCGAGCATCTCCAAGCCCAGATCTATGACCTGCAAAACCAAAACTATGAGTATGAATAGAGATTCAAGAGGATGAGTTTGGCTGCAGATTTGAGGATCCCGGAGACTCGATCATCCTTCTATGATGGTGAACCAATGCCTTGGAAGATGGACGACAAGCCTACATCATCGACAACTCCTACATCACCACCTCCGAGGACATAATCACATGGGTATGGGCACTCCCCTTGGCAACTGACAAGCTTGGGGGAGGTGCCCCGGTATCGTATCACCATCACACTCCTATCTTTACTGTTTTACTTAGTTCGATCCTTTTAGTAATATCTTAATCTAGTACATTGAAGTTTTGGTATGAATTAGTTTTGAGTTTTGCTTTGTGATCTCTTTATGCAATCGAGTCTGTGAGCTATCTATAATAAAGATTAGTTGAGTCAAGGGCTTTGCTATTCTGCTTTGATCTTGAGGAAGTACAAAGAATAAAAAGAATAAAAGAGTTCATATTGATCTTTTGGATAGTAATGACTTCACATATAAAAAGTGTGAGGCATAAAAGTTGTTGAGAGTTGACAAACGTAGTTTTGGTCATCGTTCCAATTAATAGGAAGTAATAAGGAAAGAGAGCTTTTCACATATAAATATACTATCTTGGACATCTTTTATAATTGTGAGCACTCATTAAAGTATGACATGCTAAAGAGTTGATGTTGGACAAGGAAGACAACATAATGGTTTATGTTTTCTCACATTTCAGCTAAAGTATATTGTCATGGATCGTCCAACATGTTGAGCTTGCCTTTCCCCCTCATGCTAGCCAAAAACTCCTTGCACCAAGTAGAGATACTACTTGTGCTTCCAAATATCCTTGAACCCAGTTTTTCCATGAGAGTCCACCATATCTACCTATGGATTGAGTAAGATCCTTCAAGTAAGTTTTCATCGGTGCAGGTAATAAAAATTGCTTTCTAAATATGCATGACTTATTAGTGCGGAGAAAATAATCTTTATACGATCTTGTTATGGAAGCAATAAAAGCGACGGACTGCATAATAAAGATCCATATAGAAGTGGCAATATAAAGTGACATTCTTTTGTACTAATATTTTGTGTATCCAACCGTAAAAGCGCATGACAACCTCTGCTTCCCTCTGAAAAGGGCCTATCTTTTACTTTATGTCTTTTACTTTATGCGAGAGTCGAGGTGATCTTCACCTTTCCCTTTTTCATTTCATCCTTTGGCAAGCACCTCGTGTTGGAAAGATCCTGATATATATATATATATCCAATTGGATGTAAGTTAGCATGAACTAGTATTGTTGACATCACCTAAAGGTGAATACGTTCGGAGGAAAAATTATAAGCCCCTATCTTTCTCAGTGTCCGATTAAAACTCCATAACCATAAATACTGCGTGAGTGTTAGCAATTCTAGAAGACTATATGATAGTTGAGTATGTGGACTTGCTGAAAAGCTCTATTCTTGACCCTTTCTGATGTTATGATAAATTGCAATTGCTTCAATGATTGAGATTATAGTTTGTTAGTTCCCAATGAAGTTTATGTTCCATACTTGACATTGTGAATAGATTGTTACTTGACCATAAGAAATCATATGACAAAATCTATATATGTTGTTGTTATAAGAATGATCATGATGCCCTCATGTCCTCATTTTATTTTTATCGACACCTCTATCTCTAAACATGTGGACATATTTTTCGATTTCGGCTTCCGCTTGAGGACAAGCGAGCTCTAAGCTTGGGGGAGTTGATACGCCCATTTTGCATCATGCTTTTATATTAATATTTATTGCATTATGGGCTGTTATTACACGTTATGTCACAATACTTATGGCTATTCTCTCTTATTTTACAAGGTTTATCATGAAGAGGGAGAATGCCGGCAGCTGGGATTCTGACTGGAAAAGGAGCAAATATTGGGAAACTATTCTGCACACCTCCAAAAGTCCCGCAACTCCACGAAAGTCATTTTTGGATTTAATAAGAATTATTGAGCAAAGAAAGTACCTGGGGGGCCACACCCTGGCCAGGAGGGTGGGGGCGCGCCCCCTGTCTCCTGGGCCCCCTGGTGGCCCTCCGGTGCCCATCTTCTGCTATATGAGGTCTTTTACCCTGGAAAAAATCATAAGCAAGCTCATGAGACGAAACTCCGCCGCCACGAGGCGGAACCTTGGCAGAACAAATCTAGGGCTCCGGCGGAGCTGTTCTGCCGGGGAAACTTCCCTCCGGGAGGGGGAAATCATCACCAACGATCCTCTAATCGGGAGGGGGTCAATCTCCATCAACATCTTAACTAGCACCATCTCCTCTCCAAACCCTAGTTCATCTCTTGTATCCAATCTTGTATCAAAACCACAAATTGGTACCTGTGGGTTGCTAGTAGTGTTGATTACTCCTTGTAGTTGATGCTAGTTGGTTTATTCGGTGGAAGATCATATGTTCAGATCCTTAATGCATATTAATACCCCTCTGATTATGAACATGAATATGCTTTGTGAGTAGTTACGTTTGTTCCTGAGGACATGGGTGAAGTCTTGCTATTAGTAGTCATGTGAATTTGGTATTTGTTCGATATTTTGATGAGATGTATGTTGTCTCTCCTGTAGTGGGTGTTATGTGAACGTCGACTACATGACACTTCACCATTATTTGGGCCTAGAGGAAGGCATTGGGAAGTAATAAGTAGATGATGGGTTGCTAGAGTGACAGAAGCTTAAACCCTAGTTTATGCGTTGCTTCGTAAGGGGCTGATTTGGATCCATATGTTTCATGCTATGGTTAGGTTTACCTTAATATTTCTTTTGTAGTTGCGAATGCTTGCAATAGGCGTTAATCATAAGTGGGATGCTTGTCCAAGTAAGGGCAGTACCCAAGCACCGGTCCACCCACATATCAAACTATCAAAGTACCAAACGTGAATCATATGAGCGTGATGAAAACTAGCTTGACGATAATTCCCATGTGTCCTCGGGAGCGTTTTTCTCATTATAAGAAATTTTCCAGGCTTGTCCTTTGCTACAAAAAGGATTGGGCCACCTTGCTACACTTTATTTAATTCCATTGCTTGTTACTCGTTACAAATTATCTTATCACAAAACTATCTGTTACCTACAATTTCAGTGCTTGCAGAGAATACCTTACTGAAAACCGCTTGTCATTTCCTTCTGCTCCTCGTTGGGTTCGACACTCTTACTTATCGAAAGGACTATGATAGATCCCCTATACTTGTGGGTCATCAGGGTCCCAAACTGTGCGTCTAAGGTCGATGGTAACAGGAGATGGGGGACACAATGTTTACCCAGGTTCGGGCCCTCTCTATGGAGGTAATACCCTACTTCTTGCTTGATTGATCTTGATGAATATGAGTATTACAAGAGTTGATCTACCACGAGATCATAATGGCTAAACCATAGAAGTCTAGCCTACGAGATTATGATTGTGTATATCTCTGCCTCTACAGACTAAGCCCTCCGGTTTATATAGACACCAGAGGGAACTAGGGTTGTAAAAAGTCGGTTACAGAGAAAGGAATCTTCATATCTGGTCGCCAAGCTTGCCTTCCACGCCAAGGAGAGTCCCATCCGGACACGGGAGAGAGTCTTCAGTCTCGTATCTTCACAGCCCAACAGTCCGGCCCATGTTACATAGTCTGGTCGTCTGAGGACCCCTTAATCCGGGACTCCCTCAATAGCCCCTAAACCAGGCTTCAATGACGAGGTGTCACGTAGATTGTCTTCGGCATTGCAAGGCGGGTTCCTCCTCCGAATACTCCAAATCTTCCTTCGAACACAGCAAACGTGTTCGGCTCTGCAAAACAAATACCACACACAATGTAGAGAGTATAATACTTCACGAGTCCAATCTACTGACAACTTTTTGTGGCATGACATCACGTCGCATTCCGGTCATTATTCGAACCGTTTTTTAGCCCACCGCTCCATATTTCAAGATGTGGCTTCATTGGCACGTCTTGTCGAAGCAGAGATTGTGTCCCCTTATTGCGGGATTCTCATCAATACGGGCATGGGTAATCCCACCGTACCATTTGCATGGCCCTTGAGGATAAGTGAGTTTTCAGGGCAAGTGGGGAGGCGCTTGATGTTCACTGCCTTTATAAAGAGATAAGGATCCACCTCTTTCACACACTCCTTCTTTCTCACTGCTTCCCCCATTCTCGAGATCCAGTGCCCAAGTTCTCATCTTTTCCGCCCCCAAAAAGCACTCCAGCCATGTCCGGATCTGGAGCGCAGGGCAAGTGGATGGTCTCCTTCGTCAAGGAGAAGGACATCACAAAGCTCCGAAAGGCCGGGTATCTGGCCAAGGAAATCGTCCATCGACTTCCGAACGAGGGACAATTCGTCCCCACTCCGGAGCCCCATGAGAGGGTCGTATTCCTCTCTCACTTTATCCGCGGTCTGGGATTTCCTCTCCACCCATTCGTCCGCGGACTCATGTACTACTACGGGTTAGATTTCCACAATCTATCCCCAAATTCATTCCTCAACATCTCGACATTCATCCTCGTGTGCGAGGCTTTCCTCCGCATCCCACCACACTTCGGACTGTGGTTAAAGACCTTCAATGTGAAGCTAAAGGTGGTGGGTAGCCTACACGCAGAGTGCGGAGGCGCCATGGTGAGGAAGATGCCCAACGTTACATCGCCATCAGGTACATTCAATGAGTCTGTAAAAGGATGGCAACAACAGTGGTTTTACGTCACTGAGCCGCGCGACACAACCTAGGTCACGGCTCCCGAATTTCAATCTGGAGCTCCGATGCGGCTCACCTCCTGGCCCGAGAAGGGCCTGGACTGGTCTTCGTTAGATGAGTTGATAGCGCTCCTGGCGTGTATCAAGAATATGGTGGACAAGAACATCAAGCTTGTCAACGTGATTCGGGTGATGCTAGTTCACCGGATCCTTCCATGCCAAAGCCGGACTTGCCATCTATGAGAGTTCGATCCAGCCAAGCACCAGACCCTACTGGAGTTCTTCGACACAACGCACGAAGACATCTAGAAGGTACTATTCAAGCCCAGCAAGTCTTGGCCGGAGACGTCCGAGGATCATTGGCACAAATTGGCCCGTCCCGCTAGTTTGGTAAGTCCTTACATGTTTTCAAGGGGTATCCTTTACTCGCATATTGGAGGAAAGCACCTAAACTTCCCTACTAATTCTCTCAGGGATGGACAAAGAAGGCGGAGCGGATTTACTGTCCGTCTGTGCTGCCCGAAGACCCAACAATTGCACTTTTGACGAAGATGCTAGCTCCGGCGCCCTATAAAGCGCTGAAAAATAAGGCCAAGAAGGAGGCCAAGGAGACCAAGGGCGGTCTCCATCGCAAGGGCACTTTGGACGTGACGTCCGAAGACGCTGAGGTTCACTCCTCCGCCACCGAGGATGACGAGGAAAAGGAGGAAGAAGAAGAAGAAAGCCACCCCCCCTTGTGAGGGGGAAAAAGAAAAGGACGGCCTCCACACGTTTGGAGACTGAAGCGTCTAAGAAGGGGAAAGCTTCCCTTCCGGATGACTCCACCGCGGCCACCGACAGCAGCTCGGAGTGGGCTCCCAGGGTCAAGCCCCTGGCCAAATCGTGAGTACTAAAAAAACCGGACACATTCATATATCCGGCCTCACTACTGTATAGTATTAACGTGTTGAATCACGTATCTGCAGTCTGGCTAGGTCCAACCTCGAGCGGTCCTCATCGGCGGATTCATTGGACCCGGAGGTGATGGACAGCAGGACCCTTCCAGCGGCCTCTTATCCCAAGGCCATGGATAACACCGAGGTGTCATCCCAAAGGATCCCAGACTAGGGAGAGACTCGGGAGGTTGTCAAGGCGGCACCGGGAGGTAAAACCTCGGCAGCCGGACATATGGGGGAGCAAACCCCATGGACACTGACAATGGGGGTCAGATCGAATTCGTCCCCCATCGGAATACAATTCTGGAGACCCATGCGTCTCCGGAATCAGGCAAGCAACCTCTTTCAAGAGAAGGGGGTGCGCCTATTCCACGGTGACCTCTGTCCATCCAAAGGCAACGGATACTTTGCTGGAAGCGCTGCAAGGTGCTTCCATCATTGAAGAAAACCCTACCCTTATGGGCACGGTGATTGAGAAGATTCAGTCTGTGAAAAGCAGGCTAACTGAAGCCTGCACAATCCTTCTAACAGGCTTTGATGTAAGCAATGCAATTAAATATAGAAAGAATGTCACAGTATAGACAGTAGCCCCTGATACATTGTATGAGGTTCAAAAAGAAAAGTCGGACAGAGGATCAAATAAGTTTCGCAAGAGACTAACTATGAAATGTCTATGTGAATAAGCAGGCGTCATTACTGGCTGCAACCTCCCATGCTGCTGAGGTCTCCGGACTAAAACAGAGTCTGGAGCGGACTGAGGAAGAGCTCGGCCACGTAAAGAAATAGCTGGAGGATAACCAAGGTATTTAATAACCTTGTCTATATTCAGGAAGGATGAATAATTTGTTTTGACTAAAACATGTCATGATATTTATTAGGAGCGGCGACCGAGGTCAAGGCTCTCAAGAAGGCGCTAGCCAAGGCCGAGGAGAAGCCGACCAAGGAACAAGCCACTCGTGAAAAGCATGAGGCCAGGGTCAGTGAGGTCCAACAAGAGCTCCAGGAAGCCGTGAAGAAATACGAGTCCTTGCAGCACAATATTGCGGATAAAGAGTCCGAACTCACCAAGGCCCATCAAAACACACACGATGCCTGGGTTGAAGCCCAGGGCGCCCTCTGGGAAATAAAGGAGGCCAGAAAGATCGCGGCGGGTAAGGCCTTTATTATATAGAGAAAATATGTGAATAAAAGGTTCCTATTACTGACCCGAATTTGGAGTTCCCCAGGGGCGTTTGCGGATCTGCCACATAGTATTTTAGATGTCGCGGAGTTCTTCCAAGCCGAATAGGGGAGCTCCACGGAGAAGCTATTTTGGCCGGAATATCTTGCACCAGAACATCCAGTGCCCTTTAGCAATCGGCTAAAACAGCTGGTCGAACTGCATAGGGCGGCCGAACTAGCCATGAAGGATTTGATAATCTAGCTATGGCCTGCCAAAGCCATACCCAGCAGCTACTTCGGGCTTGTGAAGCGGCTGGTCAATGCCTGCACTTGGCTTGATGCTATCAAGCGGTCGGTCTGCATCGAAGGCGCGCGAATGGCGTTCACCCGAGTCAAGATGCACAGGGTGAAGATGGACGCCGTGAAGCTAATGACCGAGGGACCGCCCGCGAGCAAGGAGCACCGCACGCCCAGATGTATTTTGACAGTGTCTTGGAAGGATCCCGCATTGTGGCGGAGCAATGTGCCAAGGATATTATATTTCCATGAATGCATTCATGTTATCATGTATTGTACTATGAAACAAGATCTCTATGTAATATAATGCTTGTTATTTAAAGTTTTACCTCCTGTGCGGCCGTTTATATTAAATCTGAGAGTTGGCCAGTCGTCGGCTTCAGCCCCCACATAGGAAGTACGAGGGTGTTCGGGATAAATCTAAACACTCTTTACTCCAGAGTTTTGGTCCTTAAAGGAGGTGTTTAGCGCAACAAACCAGGCAGTCGGACTATAAAGCTTTATCACCGTCACTTAGCCATAGGAGTTCGACAATAAAATTTTAGGTGCAGCCCCTAGTGTTTGCAAGTCCGAACTTGGGGTGCTGTAAACACCTAATCTGGTAAAAACCGATTCATCGCACAATGCGGAAGAAATCGCTAAAGATATGTAACCTCTCGAACAGCTGACCGGCTCTCGCTACATCATGACAGTCAGTTTTCGGCTTTCTCTACTGAGGTGCTCGTCCGGAAGAACCGGGACACAATTGCAGTAGTTCTCTCTTTACTACCATAGCCGATATAGCGGAATGTAAGGTAGCAAAAACAGGAGCCGAGCAACCCAACTATTGACACAAGACATGATTCGGAGCCGATGCATATAATGTTATAAGTTTGGGGTGCCGAACAACTGCAAAAGTGTTCGGACTTTCTTGCCGTATTATGGGGCACAATGAAGCCCTGTCGAATTAAGGCGTACCAGAGTGTACGGGTGCAATTGGTAAAAATATCAAGAAAATTGAAAATTGCAGGTTAATGCCATATAAATTGGGCCGCAAACTATTCTTATTGTAATTTAATAATACATGGAAGCGCATGTGTACAGATAATGCGATAGACAATATGACTGTTTAACCTGCTATGACCAGGGGGAGCTGCGTGCGGGTTCGAACATAGACAGAATGATCCTCGAGAAGAAGATCTAGAGATTCCCTCGCGCGTCCAAACTGCTTCCCGCCTTGGTATGTCCGTCCTTTGATAGGTCCGGAAATCAGGTCACCAGTAAAGGCCTGGAAAAAAGAAAGCCGCATTGTGGAACACAATCTAGATGTTCCTCCATCTATGCCCATGGTATTTTGAGTGTGTAGTTATGTACGCGTGGTATGAATGCTGCTATTTGGACAGGATTGGGACGGAGGCCGAATTGCTCGTCAAGCTCTTGACGAACTGGACTTTCCTACTGCAGGGTAGATCGGACTCGTTTGCTAGTGTCTGGGAGCTTGGCCGCCGAATTAAGGTTCTGCCTGAAATGGCCGCTCTGTGCTTCTGCTGCAAGGGCAACGGTGTGCTCCTCAGTACGGAGGGAGCATTCCGTGTTTCCATTGACTGTTATGATACCACATGGTCCGGGCATCTTGAGCTTGAGATAAGCATAGTGTGGTACCGCATTGAATCGAGCGAATGCGGTTCATCCGAGCACTGCGTGATAGCCATTGCGGAAGGGGACGATATCGAAGATCAACTCTTTGCTTCGGAAATTGTCCAGGGATCCAAAACCCACTTCCAGTGTGATTGAGCCCGTACATCGGGCCTCTACACCTGGGATGACACCTTTGAAGGTGGTTTTTGTGGGCTTGATCCTTGAGGGGTCGATACCCATTTTGCGCACTTTATCCTGATAGAGCAGGTTCAGGCTGCTGCCAACATTCATGAGGACTCGTGTGAGATGGAATCCATCGATGATTGGATCAAGGACCAGTGCGGCTGAACCGCCATGACGGATACTGGTCGGATGGTCCCTGCGGTCGAAAGTGATCGGGCAGGATGACCATGGGTTAAATTTTGGGGCGACTGGCTCCACCGCGTAGACATCCCTGAGTGCACGCTTCCGCTCCCTCTTGGGGATATGGGTAGCATATATCATGTTCACCGTTTTAACTTGGGGGGGCTTATTTTGTCCCCCTATGTTCAGTAGCCGGGGCTCCTCGTCATCGTCCTCGCTTTGCAGATCCTTCTCCTTGTGCTCGACATTTTGCTTGCCAGCCTGTTTAAACACCCAAGACTCTCTGTTAGTATGATTGGTTGGTTTATCAGGAGTGTCGTGGATTTGGCATGGTCGATCGAGTATGCGGTCCAAGTTGGACGGTCCCGGGTTGTTCCTTTTATATGGCTTTTTGCGCTGACCGGCCTTAGAGCCACTGAATCCGGTGTTGACCGTTGTGTCCTCGGTGTTGTCACCGTTTTTTTGACGCTTGTGTCTGTTGTGTCGGGGCTTGCCGCTGCTATCTCTGGCTTCAGAAGTGCTAGGTTTACTTGAGTTGTTGTTGCTATAGGCTAGCCAGATGTCTTCGCCTGCACAGAAGCGGGTCATAAGCGTCGTAAGGGCTGCCATGGACTTCGGCTTTTCTTGGCCGAGGTGTCGGGCAAGCCATTCGTCACGGATGTTATGTTTAAAGGCCGCTAGGGCTTCGGCATCCGGACAATCGACGATCTGGTTCTTTTTAGTTGAGAACCTAGTCCAGAATTTCCTGGCTGACTCTCTAGGATGTTGGATTATGTGACTTAAGTTGTCTGCATCCGGAGGTCGGACATAGGTGCCTTGGAAGTTATCAAGGAAAGCATCTTCCAAGTCTTCCCAACTGCCGATGGAGTTTTTGGGCAGACTGTTCAACCAGTGTCGAGCTGGTCCCTTGAGTTTTAGCGGGAGATATTTGATGGCGTGGAGATCATCACCGCGGGCCATATGAATATGGAGAAGAAAATCCTCAATCCATATCGCGGGATCTGTTGTCCCATTAAATGTTTACGTGTTTAAACCCTTCTAGGAATTCATGTCCCTTTACTTCAACAGTGAAGCAGAGGGGGTGTGCGGCGCCTCTATGTCGGGCCACGTCGCAACGCAGTTCGGATGGGGATGGTCTGCGGTGTTTGGCCCGGATGGGTTTGTATTTGTCCCACCTGGCGAGGTGGCCATTGTGGCGCATTGGGGCATGCCCCCACGGTCCATAAATCGATCCGGTCTGGCTTGCTCTGTTTTCCAAGTCATGGCACAGGTCATATGTGTATCCCTGAGCTGCTGTGTTTCTATTTCTTTGGTGAGGTAGTGCGGGTTAGTGTTCAGCCTGAGTTGCCGCTTTGTCTCGGCCACATGGTGGTCGGTCATCCGCATACTGCGCTGGTAGGACGGGCTCCAGAGCCTCGCCATCGAATTGAGGGAGCAATTTGTGCTTCGGGTAACTTTTGGTTGCGCGCTCGAGGTCGTATTCCTTGGCTGCCAGGATGTCAGTCTATCTATCATTTAGCAGATCTAGATCAGTTTGAAGTTGCGGCTGCTTCTTTTTCAGGCTCTTTGCAGTGGCTATTAGTCGGCGCTTAAAGCGCTCCTGCTCGACGGGTTCCTCAGGCACGGTAAAATCTTCATCGTCGAGGCTCCCCTTGTCCTTGGAGAGTGGTAGGTAATTACTATCCTCCGAGTCTTCATTCATGGCATGTTCATCAGGGCTAACTTGCCCGTCTTCCCGTCTGTCTTGTTCGGAAGTTGTCTCAACAAGGTCTTCATTGTCTTCGGCATCGTCCAGAGTATTATTTTCTCCTCTGCCGGTATCGCTGTTTTTTCCATGGCGTGGTTTAGAGTGGCGCCGCTGATGTCAATGCTTTGCTGCTTCTCAGGAGGTTTATCCTCGACTGGATCCTTTTTGTTGCCATTGTCTTCCTTGGGTGTATCCACCATATATACGTCATACGAGGAGGTGGCTGTCCAGCACCCTGTACGCGGTGGCTCTTGCGTCTGTTCCTCTCAGACATCGTCATCCATACCGTCGATGTCTTCGGAGTCAAAGTTGAGCATGTCGGTTAAGTCTTCGATAGTGGCTATGAAGTGGGTGGTAGGTGGGAAACAGAATTCTCCGCCCTTAGCTTCCAATTCAAACCGTATCTAGTTTGGCTGAGAGTTCCCAGACAAGGAGAGGGCTCTTAATGAGTTTAGCACATCACCCAAATGTGAGTGTAGAAAGATGTCTGAGGGAGTCCTGGACAAGGGGGTATCCGGACTGCCAGACTATATACTTTGGCAAGACTATTGGATTATGAAGATACAAGATTGAAGACTTTGTCCCGTGTCCGGATGGGACTCTCCTTGGCGTGGAAGGCAAGCTTGGCGATTCGGATGTAGATCTCCTTCTCTGTAACCGACTATGTGTAACCCTAGCCCTCTGCGGTGTCTATATAAACCGGAGGGTTTAGTCCGTACAACAACAACAATCATACCATAGGGTAGCTTATAGGGCTTAGCCTCCCTGATTTCGTGGTAGATCAACTCTTGTAATACTCATATCATCAAGATCAATCAAGCAGGAAGTAGGGTATTACCTCCATCGAGAGGGCCCGAACCTGGGTAAACATCCTGTCCCCAGTCTCCTGTTACCATTAGCCTTAGACGCACAGTTCGGGACCCCCTACCTAAGATCCGCCGGTTTTGACACCGACATTGGTGCTTTCATTGAGAGTTCCGTTGTGTCGTCGCTGTAAGGATCGATGGCTCCACCAACCTTCAACAACGCCGTCCTGGGTGACACCGACAATGGTGCTTTCATTGAGATTTTCGCGTTTGGCGGCTTCACACTGCGGGCCAAATTGCTTGGCCATCTGGAGCAGATCGATAGCTACGCCCCTGGCCATCAGGTCAGGTTAGGAAACCTAAACTACATTGCCGACATCCGCAGAGACTTGATCTTCGATGAATTCGGGCCCATGTCAGGAACGCTGAACGATCACGATGTGCATGACCTAGATCTGCCGCCGGACAGTGTTCAGAACATCGTGCCTGCTACAGCTCCGGACTTTGTTCTAGAGCAAATCGTGCCTTCCGAGGATGGGTGGATGGACCCCGCCCCAGAGGCCGCACACTCCTCGGTGTTGGAGCCGAACACAGACTCTGCTCTTAAGGAGATCTGTATCTCCGGACCCCCGGACTCATCTCTGGTCGCAGGTTCCGGACCGCGTGCATCTTTGCCCACCGAGTCTGATTGGGCTCCGGTCATGGAATTCACCGCCGCAGATATCTTTCAGCACTCACCCTTTGGAGACGTGCTAAATTCATTAAAGTCTCTCTCTCTCTGTCAGGAGATCCCTGACCGAACAATGTCCGGCCCGAGTGAGAAGCTGGCGATGAAGAAATTCGTTACCCACCCACCACCCACTTCATAGCCACTGTCGATGACCTAACAGACATGCTTGACTCCGACTCCAACGACGTCGATGGTATAGACGTCGAGGCAGGAGACAATCCGGAACCACCACCCAAGGGGCGCTGGACCGAAACTTCATCATATGACATCTACATGGTGGACACGCCCAAGAAGGACAACAATGACAGAAAGGACATAACGGAGGATAAACACCTGGGGCAAAAGCCAAAACAACGACGCAGACGCCGCTCTAAGTCCAGTCACAGTAAAAACAGCGATAATAGCGTAAAGAAAAACGACATTCTGGTCATCTCCAAAGGCTACAATACAAACCCAGCGATGGAGCAAGAAGAACTAGGCCACGCCGAACAGATACCCGATCACAGTGATCCTGAGGGCCGAACTCATCACACTACCTCTAGAGAGGAAGACAGTCCGGTTGATGATGCATTTATCATCCTGGAGAAATGACTGGAACAAGATGACCTCCGCAGAAGGCTTATTGCCACGATAAGAAGCCTAAAGAAGCAGGAGCAAAGGCTAAACGCCGTGCAGGATACGCTCAACCAAAGATGGAAGAAAGTGCTAGACACTGAAGAAAAATATAGCGACGATCGCCACACAAAGAGCTACCCAAAACGCAAGCTGCTGCCCGAATTCGATGATGAGGCTGCAGAGCCCATCCAGCCAAAGAACAAAACAGCCGGCCAGCCGGAACAACCGCCTCGTGGCCACGATAGAGCAGCCACTAACGCCACACACACGACAGCACGCGATTTACGTGGGCTCCTGGACGAAAAGGCAGGTGCGACCAGGTCCATCTATGGGCCCAGAGGACATGTTCCGGCACAAGATTATGGCCACCCAAACTATCATACTGATCAGATACCAGTTCGGAACCACGTCCGGACACCACAACTGACAATAGCATGCCGCGACATGTCCAAATACAGAGGGGATGCGACCCTCTGTGTTTCACCGATGAGGTGCTGGATCACGAATTTCCAGAGGGATTCAAACCTGTGAATATAGAGGCATATGACGGAACGACAGACCCTAGGGTCTGGATTGAGGATTTTGTCCTTCACATTAACATGGCTCGTGGGGACAACCTCCACGCCATCAAATACCTTCCCCTCAAGTTGAAAGGACCAGCTCAGCACTGGTTGAAAAGCCTTCCCGAAAACTCAATTGAAAGCTGGGAGGAACTTGAGGATGCTTTCAGGGCCAACTTTCAAGGGACCTATGTCCAACCTCTGGATGCGGATGATTTAAGTCACATAATACAACAGCCCGGAGAGTCAGCCCGTAAGCTCTGGGACAGATTCCTCACTAAGAAAAATCAAATTGTCGACTGTCCGGATGCAGAAGCCTTAGCGGCATTCAAGCATAGTATCCAGGATGAATGGCTTGCCAGACACCTCGGACAAGAAAAACCAAGGACAATGGCAGCCTTAACAAGCCTCATGACCCGCTTCTGCGCGGGTGAGGACAGCTGGTTGGCCCGTAGAGGCACCAGCGACCCGGACACATCCGAAATTAGGGATGGCAACGAGAAGCCATGACGCAATAAACATAAGCGCCGAGGCAATGAAGGAAGTTCGGATAGTACGGAGGTCAATGCCGGATTCAGGGGCTCTCGGCCCGGTTAAAAAAAGAAGCCATTCAAAGGTAGCAAAGAAGGACCGTCCGGCCTGAACAAAGTCCTTGACAGATTAAGCCAAATTCATGGCACCCACGAAAAACCTGTGAATCACACTCATAGAGAATGTTGGGTATTCAAGCAGGCTGGCATGCTAAACGTCGAACACAAGGGAAGGGAGACACCAAGTGAAGACGAGGATGAGCCTCGCCAGCCGAACACTGGGGGACAGAAGAAATTCCCACCAGAGATTAAAACAGTGAACATGATCTACGTTGTGGAACCGGTCGCCCTCAAATTTAACCCCTGGTCGGCCTGTCCGGTCACCTTTGATCACAGGGGTCATCCGACCAGTATCCGGCATGGCGGATCAACTGTCTTGGTGCTCGATCCAATAATTAATAGACACCATCTCACTCGAGTCCCTATGGACGGCGGTAGTAGTCTCAACCTGATATATCCGAACAGTGTCCCCGATATGGGGATAGACCCGTCAAGAATCCGCCAAAGTAGCACTTCCTTTAAAGGAGTGATACCTGACATTGAAGCCTGCTGCATGGGCTTCCTAATACTAGAGGTTACATTCGGCTCTCCCAACAACTTCAGAAGCAAAGAGCTACTCTTTGACATTGCTCCCTTCCAAAGCGGCTATCACGCACTACTTGGAAGACCAACTTTCGCTCGCTTCAATGATGTACCGCACTACGCCTACCTCCAACTTAAGATGCTCGGTCCACGTGGCGTCATCACAGTTAGTGGAAGTATAGGGCGTTCATTATGTGCGGAAGAATATGCAGTGGCTCTAGCAGCCGAACACTAAACGGCCGCTCCTACAAAACTAGATGATCGGTCGTCAAGACCCCGGACATGGTTAGACGAGCCCGGTGCACCACCTATGGCAATAGCCCAGATAAACTTGAGCTACGGCCCATAAATACCCCCCCCCCCATGGGCGGCACTAGGGGCTGCTAATATGTAACAAAGCCCATAGTTCAGCTTGACTTCATTGAAGACTATCTTGCATTTTCATTATTCATCGCGAATAACCAACTTCAGCACGATTAAGTTAGACTCTTTTTTATGAGCTTTCCTTTTTACAGATAGCAATTGTGTGATACCCTTCCAGGATATGGCACAGCGGAGACAAAGGCGCAGACATGCAGCAGGGCCCCGCTCAAAGGTTTCTCTTTAGATTAAGCCCCTGTGTAAACCTTCTTTACTGTCTCTTGTTGCTTGACATCCCACGAGTATTCAATACACCCATATGGGATACTGGCGTTATTGGCGTCACGCCACGTCAGACTAATGCACGTACCTGGAAAGAACAGGGTTTATAACCAAGGGCTTAATTCAGCCCATTATACATTATAAAGTCCGAATACCTTCGGGAGTGTTCGGTGTCGCGAGTTTGGCCTTATATGCATCATCTCTGAATCATGTCTTTGGTCAAATGTTGGGTTAGCCCGGCTCCTGGGTTTGTTGCCTTATGTTCCGTTCCATCGGCTAAGGTGGCCAAAGGAGAACTATTGTGATTGTGCCCTGGTTATTCTGGATGAGCACCTCAGTAGAGAAAGCCGAAAACTGACTGTCATGATACAGCGATAGACTGGTCAACCACTCGAGGACTCAACGGAATCTATAGGATTCCTCCGCATCAATGAAGGACCGGTTTCCCGGTCAAGTACATGCACCGTATACGGATGCACGCGGAAGTACCAGGGTCTACATAGTAGCCCCCACCTTTTCAACTCCCATGACTAAGTGAAAGTGTTACAGCTATATAGTCCAGTTGCCTGGTTCGACGTGCGATCACCTCCTTAATGGACCAAGACATTGGATCAAGTGTGTTTACGCATATTTTTCGAACACCCCCGCATTATATGCGTGGGGGCTAAAGCCAACGACTGCTAACTCTCACATTATATGCATACATAAACAGTCATACAGGAGACATTATAATACTTTGAGGCAAAAGTATAAAAAAACAGCCTCTACCATTAAACGCATAATTGTTTACAATTCAGTGACCTGTCACTCGAATGTGACATTCTTCGAACACTGAGCCTCTATCCTAAGGGCACCTTCCATGACCTGCTCGAAGTACTGCTCTGTCGGGTCTCGGCTTACTGTCGGACGCTGGGTAGCAACGCCGGAGGCATCCATATCTGCCCAATACGTCTTGACACGGGCAAGAGCCATCCGCGCACCCTCTATACATGCCGACCTCTTCACGGCATCGATTTGCGACCTGGCGCCATATAATTGTTGCACCAAACCAAAGTAACTGTCCGGCTTCGGTCCCCTCGGCCATAGATGGTCTATCACAAACCTCATGGCAAGGCCGGACACCCTATGGAGCTCGGCTATAGCGGCCATCTTCTCACTCAATGGCAATGAGCGCGCTGGGGCATTAAATTGCGACCAGAACATCCTCTCCATTTCGTTATCTTAATGATCTTTGAACAACTTGGCCGCATCAGCCGCACTCTTAGCCAAATCAGCATACTCATCTGTAGCGCTCCATAGCTTATCCAACGGAGCGCACTTTGGATCTAAAAACTTCATCCGCAACAAATAAGGATTTCCAGCCACGATTTCTCCAGCTTGTCGAAGTTCCTCCCGCGCGTCTCTAATTTTAGAGGGTGTCTCCTTAGCCGAATCAAGCGCCTTCTTCAGGTCAGTTGCCTTCGCCTGATTCTCCTCTTCGAGAAGCTTATACCGGTCGGTGGCGGCCCTCAGCTCCACAGCCATCTCGGCTATATTTTCTTCACTTCGGTGATGAGCAGCCTGTTCGGCTCTCAATTCTTTGGCTGCCTTTAGAGCAGCCGCATTACTAACCCGGGCCTCTTCCTTGGCCAGGGCAAGTTCCGCCCTCAGGGTCTCAACGGCAGTAGCTCCACCTGCAGCAACATCATATTACATTCACATTTCAATACTCTCCATATTTCCTAAAAGCAAATAAAGAAACACGGAGCGCATACTCTGTGACTCGTCCAATCACTTGTTCATAAGCGTGATGTCGGCATCCACCACATCAATTTTTCTCCCCAATTTGGCGACTTCAGTAGTCCGGTCTACCGCCGGATCCTTAGCAACCTGCGCATAAATACAGTGCGATCAAACCTGGGAAAGTGATCCTCCGTTTGCCGCTTAGGGCTGGCAACCAGAGTCTCAGGGGCTACTATCTATACAGAGCACATCTATTGCGCATGGGGCAAGCACAAAAATCGCGTGTTTTGTTGCGTACCTCAAAACCTTTGAGCAAGCTTCCAAAGGCTTCATTTAGCCCGCTTGTGGCGGATGAAATTTTCTCCAACACCGTACCCATTAGCGTACGGTGATCCTCCGAGAGCGCAGCTCGCTCCAGGAGGCCCGACAGTGTGTTTGGTCGGGTGCCGGACTGTCCTGGACCCTTATCATTGCCCTCCTTGGGAGCCGAACGCGCAGGGCTTGGGGCAGCCAAAGTATTAGCTTCCGGCCGCAGCGGATCTGGACTCCTCTGTGACGACACCTTAGGGTCGCCTGCCCCATGGGGTGGAGAGGAAGGTGGAGTTTCACTCTCCATCATCTCCGGAAGAAGGTCCCAAGATGACGAACCCTGTTGAGACGAGCTACTAGCCGGACTGCAAAAAGGTAGATCCTGGTTACCGTTCTCAGAGGAAAAAATAATAACTTCTTGTTTATTAACTTACGGCTCGTTGGAGGGCTGGCCCGTTTGCGGGCATGACGCAGTGAGGACGCCCTCCGGGGCCGGGCTCCCTGGGGAAGTTTTCTTCCCTTGCTTAGGTACCTCCATCTCCAAATATTTGGAGGCACCCCTTTTCTTCCCGCGGGGGGACGAGTCCTTGGATTCACCTCCCTAGTTATCCTCCTTCGTGGAGACATCAATTCCCCCGGTTTGGATGAGCAATGTGTGAAGCTCACTCCCCCCTTCCTCCTTTCTCGATGGCACTTGGCTTAATGCCCGCTCAAGCATCCTGGCTATTGCCGAACTGGGAGAGCCTTCGGGAAGTGGGGCCGGACAACTGATTCTCTCCGCCTTGCTGAGCCAATCCGGGACGCGGACAGATTTTCAGACTAACATTATGATAAATACTAATAAAGTGTTCGGTTATAGGGTTACTTACTCGGGTATCTGGGCAGTTGCAGCTTAGTCCCGCATCCTCGATGGTGTCCAGACACTTTACTCATGGCCCGAAGAACAAATTGTACATCCCTTCGAGCGTCGTGCCGGAGAAGTGCTGAATGGTCCACGGACCTTCCGGGTTAAAATCCCACATCCGGAGAGGATGCCGTTTACACGGCAAGGCCCGCCGAACTAGCATTACCTGGATTATTTTGACAAGACTGATATCCCTCTCAAGAAGTTCCCGAATACGGCTCTGCAATGTTGGTACATCATTTGCAGGCCCCCAGTCCAGTCCCACGTTGGCCCATGACGCCAGTTGAGGTGGAGGGCCCGAGCGGAAAGCGGGGGCGGCCGCCCACCTTGTGCCTCGGGGAGCTGTTATGTAGAACCACCACTGTTGCCATAAATCTGACACCTCCAGAAAGGAACCCTCCGGCCATGGAACATCGGCATTTATGCTTATTGTGGCGCCTCTGCACTCTGCGTGTCGCCCCTCGATCTCCTTCGGCATCACATTAAAGGTCTTGAGCCATAGGCCGAAGTGTGGGGTGACGTGAAGGAAGGCTTCACACACGATGATGAATGACGAGATGTGAAGGATGGAATCCGGTGCTAGATCGTGAAAATCTAGCCCGTAATAGAACATCAGCCCTCTCACGAAAGGATCAAGAGTAAAGCCTAAGCCCCGGAGGAAGTGGGAAACAAATACGACACTCTTGTTGGGTTCGGGAGAAGGGATGACCTACCCTGGAGCAGGAAGCCTGTGCTTGACATCAGCGGTGAGATACCCGGCCTCCCTGAGCTTCACAATGTCCTCCTCTGTGACGGAGGAAGCAACCCACTAACCTCGAAGGTTGGATCCGGACATGATTGAAGATCCGGAGTGCCTGAAACTTGAGCTTCAGGTGTTGGAACTCAAGAAGCAGGAAGGTGCAAGCGTGGTAGAGAAGGGATAGGCCTCGACCCCTCTATAAAGGGGGGATAATATCAAGCGTCCCCAGTGTCAGTGTCAAAACCGGCGGATCTCGGGTAGGGGGTCCCGAACTATGCGTCTAAGGCTAATGGTAACAGGAGACAGGGGACACGATGTTTACCTAGGTTCGGGCCCTCTCGATGGAGGTAATACCCTACTTCCTGCTTAATTGATCTTGATGATATGAGTATTACAAGAGTTAATCTACCACGAGATCAGAGAGGCTAAGCCCTAGAAGCTAGCCTATGGTATGATTGTTGTATTGTTGTTCTGTCCTACGGACCAAACCCTCCGGTTTATATAGACACCAGAGGGGGTTAGGGTTACACATAGTCGGTTACAGAGAAGGAGATCTATAATACGGATAGCCAAGCTTGCTTTCCACACTAAGGAGAGTCCCATCCGGACACGGGATGAAGTCTTCAATCTTGTATCTTCATAGTCCAATAGTCCGGCCAAAGTATATAGTCCGGCAGTCTGGATACCCCCTTATCCAGGACTCCCTCAATAGCCCCTGAACCAGGCTTTAGTGACGACGAGTCCGGCACATAGATTGTCTTCGGCATTGCAAGGCGGGTTCCATCTCCGAATACTCCAAGATAAATTCCGAACACAAGGATCGTGTCCGGATCTGCAAGACAAATTTCATATACCACCGTAGAGAGAATAATAAACCATGAATCTAATCTGCTGACAGCTCTTCCTAGCGTGACATCACGCCACTGCCCAGCCCTTATCCGAACCGTTTTTTACAACCTGCTTCTGCACATATTGCGAGGCGGTTCCCTTGGCACGTCTTGTCGAAGTAGAGATCGTGTCCCATTATCGCGGGACCTCCATCAATACGGGTATGGGTAACCGAACCAATGCCATCAATCGAGGCGCTTGGAAAATAAGTGCTTTCGAGAGGCAAGTGGGGAGGCACACATTCTGCACCGTCTTTATAAAGGGACAAGGACCTCCCATTCTCACCCACGCCTTCTTCCTCCTTTTCTCATCCATTCTCGCACTCTCGAGCTCCAGTGCCCAAGTTCTCACCTTCTCCGTAGGACCGTAGCATGTCCGGAGCGGGAGGCAAGTGGATGGCCTCCTCTGTCACAGAGGAGGACATTACCAAGCTTCGAGAGGCCGGATACCTGGGCGACAGCATCACGCACAGGCTTCCAGCAGAGGGACAAATCACCCCCACCCCAAAGTCTCGGGAGAGAGTAGTATTTCTCTCTCATTTCATCCACGGACTAGGATTTCCACTCCACCCGTTTGTCCGCGGGCTCATGTATTCCTACGGGCTAGATTTTCACGATCTGGCCCCGAATTTCGTCCTCAACATCTGGGCGTTCATCGTCGTGTGTGAGGCCTTCCTCCGCATCAAGCCCCACTTCGGACTGTGGCTGAAAATCTTCTGCGTGAAGCCGAAGATCATGAGCGGCCAACAGGCGGAGTGCGGAGGCGCCATGGTGGGCAGGATGCCCAATGTCACATGGCTCGACGGCTCCTTTGTCGAGACCGTAAAAGGGTGGCAATCTGGGTGGTTTTACATCACTGAGCCGCGCGACGCTAACTGGGTGGCAGCCCCCAAATTCTGATTCGGAATCCCCATGCGACTCACTTCTTAGGAAAAGAAGGGCCTGGACTGGGGCGAACCCACAAAGCTGACCGGACTCGAGACCTGCATAAGAAGTATGAGGGACAAGAAGATCAAGCTTGTGAACGTGGTCCAGGTCATGCTCATTCGCCGGATTCTCCCATGTCAAAGACGGGCGTTTGATATGTGGGAGTTTGATCCAGCCGAACACCAGATGCTGTTGGAGCTCTTTGACACGACGCACAAAGAAATCTGGAAGGTGATGTTCAAGTCCTTCAAAGTTCCTCCTCCCCTTTCCGAGGATCGTGGGCTCAGTGCAAAGCGCCTCGCCAATCCAGTAAGTCCTCTGATTATTCACAAGATGTTCCTTTCCCGTACATTCGTGGGAGGATTTCTAAGTCACTATGTTGACCAAACAGGATTGGGTGGAGACGGTGGAGCGGATTAATTGTCCAGCTCCACTGCCCGAGGATCCAGCAGACGCACTCCTGACGGAGATGCTGGTTCCAGCGCCTTACAACGTGCCGGAGAAAAAGGCCGAAAAGAAGGCCACGGGGACCCGGAAGGGTCTTTGGCACAAGGCCGCACCAGACGCCTCGCCAGAAGAGGACGAGGCGCACTCCTCCCACGAAGGGGAGGAGAGAAAGAGGAAGGCCGCTTCGCTCGAGGGGGGCGAAGGGTTCAAGAAGGCGGCCGTGGGGACCAGAAAAGGTTCCCGGCGCCGGGCCATGATCGACTCGTCATCCGAGGACGACGAGGAAGATTCCCCCCATGGAGACGGGGGGAAACATGAGGAAATGCCTCCTCCTCGCACTGGAGAGGAGAAAAAAAGGAAGGTCGCCCCATCGGGGGAGGACGGGACACCAAAGAAGGGAAAGGCGTCCCTTCCCGATCACACCACTACCGCCGCCTACAGTGACGAGGAGTGGCTGCCCAGGGGCAAGCCCCGGGCGAGGTCGTAAGTATCCTCATTTTGTAGTACTTCTTTGTGCGACTTTGACCTCATGGTTTATAATGACGCCGAACACGTATATGCAGTCCGGGCGGGTCCAATCTCGGGGTGTCCTCTTCGGAGGAGTCTCTGGATGAGACGGAGATGAATTCACTCCCAACGGCCACCTCCCCACGACCTGTGGATGACACCGAGGTGTTGTCCCGAAGGATGCCAGAGCAGGAGACGACGGTTTCGGAGACGCCCCAAGGCAAAATTCCCGACGCCGGGTGCATGGGGGGTAAGATCCCTCTGGATTATGCTGACGGGAGCCACATCAAGTCTGGCTCCCAGCCGGTTACTGCGCCGGAGCCTCCGAAGGCTCTGGATTCCAGTGAGCATCCCCTCGCGAAGGAGGGCGAGCCGGCCGCGCCGATGACCTCCACCCAGCTGGAGGCATCGGAGAATCTATTGGAAGTGCTTCGAAGCGCTTCCATAGACAATGAGCACTGTACTCTTATGAGTATGGTGATTGAGAAGGTTCGGTTCGCCAAGAGTGGATTGATCGAAGCCTGGACCAGCCTACTAACAGGCTTTGAGGTAAGTAATGAAAATGTGTGAGGAAATATCACCTGATAGACAGTAGCCCCTGATACTCTATTTGGTGTTCGGAAAGAAAAGCCAAATGGAGGGTCAATGAAAAAACCACAGGAATCTAATAGGACTTGTCTATGTTACCAAGCAGGCATTGCTGCTGACTACCGCTGCGTGCACGGCTGAGGTGGCCGGACTCAAGCGCGAACTGGGGTAGGCTGAAGAAGAGCTCGGCCTCATGAAGAAGCAGCTCGAAGAGAACAAAAGTAAGTGAGACCCCGTCCGTGTGTCGTATAGAGGAGAAAAAGTTGATGATGCTAACCAAAAGCATCATGGCTTTTGTTAGGAACCGCGACCGAAGTGGCAGCCCTAAAGGAAGCGTTGTCCGCAGCCGAAGCCAAGGAGGATATGGAGCGCACCGAGCGTGAGAAGCAGGATGCTCGGGTGGGAGAGGTACAACAAGAACTCCAGGAGCTCGGCAAGAAGTTCGAGTCTTTGGAGCATGACTTCAAGAAGCAAGAGACTGAGCTTGCGAAGGCCCTCCAGAGTGCGACAGATACCAAGGCCGAAGCCCAGAAGGCCCTCCAGGAGATCCAGGTGGCCAAGAAGATAGTGGAGGGTAAGGCATTCTTTATGAAAAGCAAGCATGTGGAGGAGCCATTTCTATTACTTACACGAATTCGGAGTTCTCCAGGGGCATTCGCAGATCTGCCATGCAGCATTTCAGATGCCGCGGAGTTCTATCGCGCTGAAGAGGGAGCTCAATGGAGAAGCTGTTCTGGTCCCAGTACATTGGAACCGAACACCCGATGCCTCTAAGTGACCAACTGAAGTAATTGGTCGAACTCCACAATGCGGCTGAACTGGCCATGAAGGACCTCATAGTCTGGATGTGGCCTGGCGAGCCCTTGCCCGGCAGCTACTTCGGCCTGATAAAATGGATGGTGAGTGTCTGTACACGGCTTGAAGTTATCAAGCAGTCCGTCTGTATTGAGGGTGCCTGACGGGCCTTTGCCCGTGCGAAGATGCATTGGGCCAAACTGGATGCTGAGAAGCTCGTGAAGGACGGACCTCCGGAGGGTAAAGAGCATCGCTACCCCGAAAAATATTATGATGGTGTTATGAAAGGCGCTCAGCTTGTGGCAAATGAGTGTCCTAAGAACATAATTTTTGAGTGAATGTACTCATGTCGTCTTTGTAATATGAGAACGAGTTTAGTTGCGCTATATAACGCTTTGTTTGATTTAAAATATTACCTTCTCTGCGGCCGTTTATCAAAACCTGAAAGTAGGCCAGTCGTCGGCTTCCACCCCCTTGTAACTAGTACTGAGGTGTTCGTGGAAACCCAAACACTCTTTATCCAAATTTTTGGTCCTTTAAGGAGGTATTTAGCGCAGCGAACAAGGCAATTGGACTATTCGTCTTTATAACTTTCACTTGACCATAGAAGTCTATAATTTTAAATTTTGGCGAAGCCCCTAGTATTAGGAAGGCCGAACTGGGGCGCTATACACGCCTAAATCGGACGAGGCCGATTCCTCGCCTTAAGTGAAAAAAATCTTTAAGGATTTAGTACCTCGCGAACAGCGACCAGCTCTCGCCGCATCATGACGGTCAATTTTTGGCTTTCTCTACTAAGGTGCTCGTCCGGAAGAACCGGGACACAATCGCAATAGTTCTTCCTGCGCTACCTTAGCGGATGTAACGGAACATAAGGTACCAAAACAAGGGAGCCGGGCTAACCCAACTATTGACCCAAGACATGATTCGGAGCTGATGCATATAGTGCTATAAGTTCGGGGTGCCGCACTGTCGAAAGTGTCCGGACTTTTGTTGCCATATTATGGGGCTCAATATAAAGCCCCTGGCAAACTGACCGTACCAAAGTATATGGAAGCAATATTAAATGAATATTTTAAGGGAAAAATATGATGATAGTAGTAAGAAGTTGACACTGTTACACTACTTCCCATTGTTATTTGAATAACACGTCGAGGTGTATGTTTACAATTAATGCATTAAGCAAAAATAAATAGGACAATTTGACATGTCCTATCCAAGGGCAGGCTGCATGTGGGTATGAAAAAACAGGTATAATGATCATTGAAAGAGACCACCTGGGTATTCCCTTGTGTGCAAAGCCTCTTGCCTCCTTGGTGTTCCCTCCAGTGATGAGTCCAATAGTGCGGTTCTCTGAAGGGCCTTCCCAAAAGCGGGGTCCTGAAAAGAAAGGAAATTGAAGGATGTGTGGGCCTTGTGAGTGCTGAACCGCACTGTGAGCTGCGTCGTCGACTTGCCTCCGCATATGCCCATGGTATTTTGAGTGCGTAATTGTGTGCGCGTGGCACAAATGCCTCCTCATTGGGGCTATTGCGGAGGCCGGATTGCTAATCGAGCTCTTGGCGCGCCTGACCATCCTACTGCGGGGTGCTCCGGACTCGCTTGACGGTGCTCGGGGTTGTCGTTGCCAAATTGGCTGTTTGTCGGAGGAGGCTGCTTTGTACCTCGGCCGCGGGGGCCGCAGTGTGCTCTTCTGTACAGAAGGAGCGATTTGTGTTTCCGTTAACTATGATAACCCTGCGAGGTCCTAGCATCTTGAGCTTTAGGTATGCATAGTGAGGCACCGCGTTGAATCGAGAAAACGCGGTTCGTCCAAGTAGTGCATGATAGCCACTATAGAAAGGGACGATATCGAAGATTAACTCCTCGCTTTGGAAGTTATCCGGAGATCCGAAGACCACTTCCAGTGTTATTGAGCCCGTACAACGGGCCTCTACACCTGGAATCACACCCTTGAAGGTAGTTTTGGTGGGTTTGATCCGTGACGGATCGATGCCCATTTTCCGCACTATGTCCTAATAAAGCAGGTTTAGGCTGCTGCCACCGTCCATGAGGACTCGCGTGAGGAGAAATCTGTCGATGATTGGGTCAAGGACCAATGCGGCCGAACCGCCGTGACAGATGCTGGTAGGATGGTCCCTACGATCGAATGTGATCGGACAGGATGACCATGGGTTGAACTTTGAGGCGACTGGCTCCATCGCATAGACATCCCGTAGTGCATGCTTTCGTTCCCTCTTGGGAATGTGAGTGGCATAGATCATGTTCACCGTTTTCACCTGGGGGGGTATTTCTTCTGTCCCCCAGTGTTCGGGCGCCGGGGCTCCTCATCATCATTGTTGTGCAGCCCCTTGTCCTTGTTCTCGGCATTTATCTTGCCGGTCTGTTTGAACACCCAGCAATCTCTGTTAGTGTGATTGGCTAGTTTGTCGGGGGTGCCGTGAAACTGGCATGAGCGATCGAGTATGCGGTCCAGACTGGACGATCCCTGATTGTTTCTCTTAAACAGCTTCTTCCGCTGACCGGATTTGGAGTTGCTGAATCCGGCATTGACTGTCGTGTCATTAGCATTATCTCCATTGTTCCGACGCTTATGTCTATTGCGCCGTGGCTTTCCGTTACTGTTGCGGATATCTGAAGTGTCAGAGTTTCCTAGCGTGGTGTTACTACAAGCCAGCCAGCTGTCTTCGCCGCGCAAAAGCGGGTCATTAGCATCGTGAGGGCCACCATGGTATTCGGCTTTTCTTGGCCGAGGTGTTGGGCAAGCCACTCGTCACAAATATTATGCTTAAAGGCCGCCAGGGCCTTGGCGTCCGGACAGTCGATGATTTTGTTCTTTTTAGTTAGGAACCGAGTCCAGAATTTCCTGGCTGACTCTCTGGGCTGTTGGGTAATGTGACTTAAGTCATCAGCATCCGGTGGTCGCACGTAGGTGCCCTGGAAGTTATCGAGGAATGCGTCCTCAAGATTTTCCCAACTGCCAACGAAGTTTGCTGGAAGGCTATTCAGCCAATGTCTGGCTGGCCCCTTAAGCTTGAGTGGGAGGTATTTGATGGCGTGTAGGTCATCGCCGCGAGCCATGTGAATGTGGAGAAGGAAATCTTTGATCCACATCACGAGGTCAGTTGTGCCATCGTATGACTCAATGTTGACAGGTTTAAACCCTTCTGGGAATTCATGTTCCATTACTTCATCAGTGAAGCAGAGGGGGTGTGCGGTGCCTCTGTGCCGGGCTATGTCACGGCGCAGTCCGATTAGGTCTGGTCGGTTATGTTCGGTCTGGTCGGATTTATCAGTATTGTATTCGGCATGATGATCAGTGTCATGAGCTGTGGCGCGCCCCCGTGATTTGCAGATCGATCTTGGTTGTCCTGCGTTGTTTTCCAATGTGTCTCGCAGGTCCTGCGTATCGCCCCGGGCCATAGTGAATCAGTGTGAGGGTGTTGGCTGGTATCTGGCCTGATATGCCGGTTTATCCCGGCCACGGGGTGGCCGGTCTGCCTCATCTTGTGCTGGAAGTTCAGGCTCTTCGGCCTCTTCTTCTAGCGATTTATGCTTTGGGTATCCCCTGATGGGGGGCTCAAGTCCGTATTCCTCGGCCGCTAGGACTTCTGTCCATCTGTCTGCGAGCAGATCTTGATCAGCTTGGAGCTGATGCTGCTTCTTTTTCAGGCTTCTTGTAGTGGCTATGAGCCGGCGCTTGAAGCGCTCCTGCTCTATGGGATCCTCTGGTACGCCGAATTCGTCGTCACCGAGGCTTACCTCGTCTTCGGAAGGAGGCATATAGTTATCGTCCTCCAAGTATCCGTCCGTCGCTTGTTCATCTGGGCTGACCTGCCTGTGTTCTTGCTCGGCCTGCTCGAAGGCAGGCTGATCAGGATTGTATTTCTCTTTGGCGCCATCTGGATTATTTTCCTCTTCAGTGCCGGTATTGCTGTGGCGGGGCTTGGAGCGGCACCGATGACGCCCATGCTTTGATTTCTTCCCCGAGGGGTTATCTCCTATTGCCTCATCACCATTGTTTTCTTTGGGAGTATCCACCATGTATATATCATATGAAGAGGTGGTTGTCCAGCACCCTGTGGGCGGTGGTTCTTGTTCTTCTCCCGCATCATCGTCTATACCGTCGATGTCCTTGGAGTCGAAGTTAAGCACGTCGGTCAGATCATCGACCGTGGCTATTAAGTGGGTGGTGGGTGGGTAACAAATTTCTTCATTGCTAGCTTCCCACTCGAGCCAAACATAGTTGGCCCAAGAATCTCCTGACAGAGAGAGAGACCTCAGTGAATCCAGCACGTCTCCGAAGGGTGAGTGCTGAAAGATATTCTCGGCGGTGAACTCCGTAACCAGAGCACAATTAGCTTCGATGGACACGGACACGCGCGGTCCGGAACATACGGCCGGAGACAAGTCTGGGGGTCCGGAGATACAGATTTCCTTAGGAGAGGAGTCTATGTTCGGCTCTAACGCCGATGAGTGTGCGGCCTCAGGGGCGGGGTCCATCCACCCGTCCTCGGAAGGCACGATATGCTCTAGAACAAAGTCTGGAGCTGTAGCAGGTCTGATGTTCCGAATACTGCCCGACGGCAGGTCTAGGTCATGCCCGTCGTGATTGTTCGGAGCTCCTGACATGGGCCCGGATCCGTCGGAGATCAAGTCTCCACGGATGTTAGCAGTGTAGTTTAGGTTTCCGAACCTGACCTGATGGCCAGGGGCGTAGCTATCGATCTGCTCCAGATGGCCAAGCGAATTGGCCCACGGTGCGAAGCCGCCGAACACGAAAATCTGTCCGGGGAGAAAAGTCTCACCCAGGACGGCATTGTTGAAGGTTGGAGGAGCCATCAAGCCTTACACCGATGACACAGAGGAACTCTCAATGAAATCACCAATGTCGGTGTCAAAACGGGTGGATCTCGGGTAGGGGGTCCCGAACTGTGCGTCTAATGCTAATGGTAACAGGAGACTGGGGACACAATGTTTACCCAGGTTTGGGCCCTCTCGATGGAGGTAATATCCTACTTCCTGCTTGATTGATCTTGATGATATGAGTATTACAAGAGTTGATCTACCACGAGATCAGAGAGGCTAAGCCCTAGAAGCTAGCCTATGGTATGATTGTTGTATTGTTGTTCTGTCCTACGGACTAAACCGTCCGGTTTATATAGACACCGGAGGGGGTTAGTGTTACACATAGTCGGTTACAGAGAAGGTGATCTATAATCCGGATCTCCAAGCTTGCCTTCCACGCCAAGGAGAGTCCCATCCGGACATGGGACGAAGTCTTCAATCTTGTATCTTCATAGTCCAATAGTCCGGCCAAAGTATATAGTCCGCCAGTCTGGATACCCCCTTATCCAGGACTCCCTCACCCAGCGTAGCCGTTTGGAACTTGCCTGAAACACGGAGTCATGCCAACATGCGTGGTGGGGTTATCCATACCCGTATTGATGAGGATCCCGCGATAAGGGGACACGATCTCTGCTTTGACAGGACGTGCCAAGGAAACTGCCTCGCAATGTGTGCGGTGGCTAGTTAAAGACGGTTCGAATAATTACTGGGCCGTGGCATGATGTCACACTACAAAGAATTGTCAGCAGATTAGATCTGTGGTTTATTATTCTCTCTATGGTGGTATATGAGATTTGTCTTGCAGAGCCTGACACAATCCTTGTGTTCGGAATTTATCTTGGAGTATTCGGAGATGGAACCCGCCTCGCAATGTCGAAGACAATCTATGCGCCGGACTCATCGTCATTGAAGCCTGGTTCAGGGGCTACTGAGGGAGTCCTGGATAAGGGGGTATCCGGACTACCAGACTATATACTTTGTCTGGACTGTTGGATTATGAAGATATAAGATTGAGGACTTCGTCCTGTGTCCGGATGGGACTCTCCTTGGCGTGGAAGGCAAGCATGGCGATTCGGATGTAGATCTCCTTCTCTGTAACCGACTATGTGTAACCCTATCCCTCTCCGGTGTCTATATAAACCGGAGGGTTTAGTCCATACAACAACAACAACAACAATCATACCATAGGCTAGCTTCTAGGGCTTAGCCTCCCTGATCTCGTGGTAGATCAACTCTTGTAATACTCATATCATCAAGATCAATCAAGTAGGAAGTAGGGTATTACCTCCATCGAGAGGGCCCGAACCTGGGTAAACATCGTGTCCCCAGTCTCCTATTACCATTAGCCTTAGACGCACAGTTCGGGACCCCCTACCTGAGATCCGCCGGTTTTGACACCGATAATGTCCTCGGAGCTGAACTCAACGATCGGCGCCCGATCAGGTTCAATGGGCGCGGACGCACGCGGTTCAGAACTTATGGCCAGAAACGAATCCAAGGTTCCGGTAGCACAGGGCCCGCTCGAGATTGGATCCGTGTTCGGCTCCAACACTGCTGAGTCTGGACTTCTGTGGCAGGGTTTAGTTTCCGGTCCTCGGATGGAGCAGTCTGCTCCGGATCTAGGGCCAATGCAGTTATAGGAGCTATCTCCTAAGCATGGTCCGATGATAGATTTAAGTTATGTTCATCATGGCGACAGGGAGCGGCTGTCATGGGCTCGAATCCATCGAAGATCAATTCTCCGCGGATGTCGGTGACGTAATTCAAGCTTCCAAACCTGACCTGATGGCCATGGGCGTAGCTGTCAATCTGCTCTAGATGGCCAAGCGAGTTGGCCCGCAGTGCGAAGCCACCGAATACAAAGATTTGTCCGGGGAGGAAAACCTCACCCTGGACTGCATTGTTGTAGATGATTGATGGAGCCATCAAAACCTTCTGGTGATGATGCAATGGAACTCTCAATGAAAGCACCAATGTTGGTGTCAAAACCGGCGGATCTCGGGTCAGGGGTCCCGAACTATGCGTCTAAGGTCGATGGTAACAGGAGACGGGGGATACAATGTTTACCCAGGTTTGGGCCCTCTCTATGGAGGTAATACCCTACTTCCTGCTTGATTAATCATAATGAATATGAGTATTACAAGAGTTGATCTACCACGAGATCGTAATGGCTAAACCCTAGAAGTCTAGCCTATGAGATTATGATTGTGTATATCTCTGCCTCTACGGACTAAGCCCTCCAATTTATATAGACACCGGAGGGAACTAGGGTTGTACAAAGTCGGTCACAGAGAAAGGAATCTTCATATCTGGTCGCCAAGCTTGCCTTCCAGGCCAAGGAGAGTCCCATCCGAACACGGGAGATAGTCTTCGGTCTCGTATCTTCATAGCCCAACAGTCCGGCCCATGTTACATAGTCCGGCCGTCCGAGGACCCCTTAATCCGGGACTCCCTTACCCGGAGCCCGGCGAAAGGGTGGTATTCACCCATCACTTACTCCGCGGACTAGGGTTTCTGAAGGAAATATGCCCTAGAGGCAACAATAAAGTTATTATTTATTTCCTTATATCATGATAAATGTGTACTATTCATGCTAGAATTGTATTAACCAGAAACATAATACATGTGTGAATACATAGACAAACATAGTGTCACTAGTATGCCTCTACTTGACTAGCTCGTTTATCAAAGATGGTTATGTTTCCTAACCATGGACAAAAGAGTTGTCATTTGATTAATGGGATCACATCATTAGGAGAATGATGTGATTGACTTGACCCATTCCATTAGCCTTAGCACTTGATCATTTAGTATGTTCCTACTGCTTTCTTCATGACTTATACATGTTCCTATAACTATGAGATTATGCAACTCCCGTTTACCGGAGGAACACTTTGGGTGCTACCAAATGTCACAACGTAACTGGGTGATTATAAAGGAGTACTACAGGTGTCTCCAAAGGTACATGTTGGGTTGGCGTATTTCGAGATTAGGTTTTGTCACTCCGATTGTCGGAGAGGTATCTCTGGGCCCTCTCGGTAATGCACATCACTATAAGCCTTGCAAGCAATGTAGCTAATAAGTTAGTTATGGAATGATGCATTACGTAAACGAGTAAAGAGACTTGCCGGTAATGAGATTGAACTAGGTATTGAGATACCGACGATCGAATCTCGGGCAAGTAACATACCGATGACAAAGGGAACAACGTATGTTGTTATGCGGTTTGACCGATAAAGATCTTCGTAGAATATGTGGGAGCCAATATTATCATCTAGGTTCCGCTATTGGTTATTGACCGGAGACGTGTCTCGGTCATGTCTACATTATTCTCGAACCCGTAGGGTCCGCACGCTTAAGGTTTCGATGACAGTTATATTATGAGTTTATGAGTTTTGATGTTCCGAAGGAGTTTGGAGTCCCGGATGAGATCGGGGACATGACGAGGAGTCTCGAAATGGTCGAGACGTAAAGATCGATATATTGGACGACTATATTCGGAGTTCGGAAAGGTTCCGAGTGATTCGGGTATTTTTTGGAGTACCGGAGAGTTACGGGAATTCGCCGGGGAATATGGGCCTTATTGGGCCATACGGGAATAGAGGAGAGAGGCCAAAAGGAAGGAGGCCTGCGCCCCCCCTCTGGTCCGAATTGGACAAGGGGGGCAGCCCCCTTTTCCTTGTCCCTCTCCTCCTCTTTCCTTCTCTCCTACTCCAACAAGGAAAGGAGGAGTCCTACTCCCGGTGGGAGTAGGACTCCCCCCTTGGCGCGCCTCCTCCCTAGGCCGGCCGCCTCCCCCCTTGCTCCTTTATATACAGGGGTAGGGGGGCACCCCATGAACAACAATTGATCCTTTGGATCTCTTAGCCGTGTGCGGTGCCCCCCTCCATGATAAGCCACCTCGATAATATCGTAGCGGTGCTTAGGAGAAGCCCTGCGTCGGTAAAACATCAAGATCATCACCACGCCGTCGTGCTGACGGAACTCTCCTTCGACGCTCGGCTGGATCGGAGTTCGAGGGACGTCATCGAGCTGAACGTGTGCTAGAACTCAGAGGTGCCGTAGTTTTGGTGCTTGATCGGTCGGGCCGTGAAGACGTATGACTACATCAACCGCGTTGTTATAATGCTTCGGCTTACGGTCTACGAGGGTACGTGGACAACACTCTCCCCTCTCGTTGCTATGCATCACCATGATCTGGCGTGTGCGTAGGAATTTTTTTTGAAATTACTACATTCCCCAACAGTTTCATCTTCACCCTTTTGTCTGCGGCCTCATGTTCTATTACGGGCTAGATTTCCACGATCTAGCCCCAAACTCATTCCTCCACATCTCAACGTTTATTGTCGTGTGCGAGGCGCTTCTTCGGATTTCCCCCCACTTCGTCCTCTGGCTCAAAGTTTTCAATTTGAAGCCAAAGGTGGTGGACGGGGAGCACGCAGACTGCGGAGGCACGATGGTGAGCAAGCTTCCCAACGTCACCTGTCCCAATGGGGCTTTTGTGGAGACTGTGAAAATATGGCAGCAGGAGTGGTTATACGTCACTGGACCTCGCGGCGCCAACTAGGCAGCCACTCCTGAATTCAGATCCGGCCCCCTAATGCGGCTAGTGTCGTGGATCAACAAGGGCTTGGACTGGGGGTTAGCGGACGAGGTGACGAAGCTGCAAAAGGGCATCAAAAACATCGTAAAGAGGGACACCGACCTCCCCGACATGGTTCAGGTGATGCTATTCCTCCAGATCCTTCCTTGCCAGCACCAGCCTCTCCACATGTGGGAGTTTAATCCGGAAGGGCCACGGACCCTGCAGCGATTCTTTCGCACAACACACAAAGATATCTGGAGGCTGCTTTTCAAGTCCCAGAAGAAGAAATCGTGGCCGGAGATGACCGACAACATCGGCCTCGACAGCACTCACCAAGCCACTCGGGTAAGTTTTTAGTTTCCGAACAAACTCAATCCGGACATCATAGGGGTGTATTGAGACTCTCATATTTGAAAAGGGTTGGACAAAGAAGGCAGAGCGTCTTAAATGTTCAGCTCTGCTGCCCGAAAGTCCCTCTCATCCTCTACTAACGAGGATGTTGTTTCCGGCGCCGTACCAGGCACCGGAAAAGAAGACCAAGAAGAAGGGCAAGGAGGCCAAAGACGACCCCCGCCAAAAATGTCCCTCGGACACTATGTCCGGGGAGTCCGAAGCCCTCTCCTCCCACAAGGGAGACGAAGACGAAATGGATGAGGAGCAGGAAGAGAACAACTATCCCCCTAAGGGGATGATGAAGAAAAGGGCGGTTTCTGCAGACCCATAAGCGGAAGCATCCAAAAAGGGGAGAGTATCTCTCTCGAATGACTCGGATTCGGATGTTGAAGTCATCCCTGAGCACCGCCCCAGGTCGAAGCCCCCATCTGAATCTTTGTATCTCCAAATGTCGTACATATACCGGATTTTACAATTATTGTTTTTAACATATTGCATTGTGTGTTTCAGCCCGACCCGTGATCTCCCACAGACATCGTCTCCGGGAAATTCATTGGAGCCAGGGGCCATGGAGAGCAAGACTGGTTTCACCGCTACGAGCACTCGTTGCTTAAAGGTGACCGGCGGGTGTCTGTCTCTCTCACTTTAGTTGAACCGAGTGTGGCTACGCCCAATCCTTGCGAAGGTTAAAACAGCACCAACTTGACAAACTATCGTTGTGGTTTTGATGCGTAGGTAAGAACGGTTCTTGCTCAGCCCATAGCAGCCACGTAAAATTTGCAACAACAAAGTAGAGGACGTCTAACTTGTTTTTGCAGGGCATGTTGTGATGTGATATGGTCAAGACGTGATGCTATATTTTATTGTATGAGATGATCATGTTTTGTAACCGAAGTTATCGGCAACTGGCAGGAGCCATATGGTTGTCGCTTTATTGTATGAAATGCAAACGCCCTGTAATTGCTTTACTTTATCACTAAGTGGTAGCGATAGTCGTAGAAGCAATAGATGGCGTAACGACAATGATGCTACGATGGAGATCAAGGTGTCGCGCTGGTGACGATGGTGATCACGACGGTGCTTCGGAGATGGAGATCACAAGCACAAGATGATGATGGCCATATCATATCACTTATATTGATTGCATGTGATGTTTATCCTTTATGCATCTTATCTTGCTTTGATTGACGGTAGCATTTTAAGATGATCTCTCACTAAAATCATCAAGAAGTGTTCTCCCTGAGTATGCACCGTTGCGAAACTTCTTCGTGCTGAGACACCACGTGATGATCGGGTGTGATAGGCTCTACGTTCAAATACAACGGGTGCAAAACAGTTGCACACGCGGAATACTCAGGTTAAACTTGACGAGCCTAGCATATAACAGATATGGCCTCGGAACACGGAGACCGAAAGGTCGAGCGTGAATCATATAGTAGATATGATCAACATATTGATGTTCACCGTTGAAACTAGTCCATCTCACGTGATGATCGGACATGGTGTAGTTGATATGGATCATGTAATCACTTAGAGGATTAGAGGGATGTCTATCTAAGTGGGAGTTCTTTAGTAATATGATTAATTGAACTTAAATTTATCATGAACTTAGTCCTGGTAGTATTTTGCAAATTATGTTGTAGATCAATAGCTTGCGTTGTTGCTTTCATATGTTTTTTTATATGTTCCTAGAGAAAATTGTGTTGAAAGATGTTAGTAGCAATGATGCGGATTGGATCCGCGATCTGAGGTTTATCCTCATTGCTGCATAGAAGAATTATGTCCTTAATGCACCACTAGGTGACAGACCTATTGCAGGAGCAGATGCAGACGTTATGAACGTTTGGCTAGCTCAGTATGATGACTACTTGATAGTTTAGTGCACCATGCTTAAACGGCTTAGAATCGGGACTTCAAAGACGTTTTGAACGTCATGGACCATATGAGATGTTCCAGGAGTTGAAGTTAATATTTCCAGCAAATACCCGAGTTGAGAGATATGAAGTCTCCAACAAGTTCTATAGCTAAAAGATGGAGGAGAATCGCTCAACTAATGAGCATGTGCTCAGATTGTCTGGGTACTTCAATCGCTTCAAGTGGGAGTTAATCTTCCAGATAAGATAGTGATTGACAGAATTCTCTAGTCACCATCACTAAGTTACTAGAACTTCGTGATGAACTATAGTATGCAAGGGATGACGAAAACGATTCCCGAGCTCTTCGTGATGTTGAAATCGACGAAGGTAGAAATCAAGAAAGAGCATCAAGTGTTGATGATTGACAAGACCACTAGTTTCAAGAAAAGGGCAAAGGGAAAAAAAGGGAAACTTCAAGTAGAATGGCAAACAAGTTGTCACTCCCATGAAGAAGACCAAAGCTGGACCAAAGCCTGAAACTGAGTGCTTCTACTGCAAAGGAAATGGTCACTGGAAGTGGAACTACTCCAAATATTTGGTGGATAAGAAGGATGGCAAAGTGAACAAGGGTATATTTTGATATACAGGTTATTGATGTGTGCCTTACTAGTGTTTATAGTAGCCCCTGAGTATTTGATACTTGTTCGGTTGCTAAGATTAGTAACTCGAAACAGGAGTTACAGAATAAACAGAAACTAGTTGAGGGTGAAGTGATGATGTGTGTTGGAAGTGGTTCCAAGATTGATATGATCATCATCGTACACTCCCTATACTTTCGGGATTAGTGTTGAACCTAAATAAATGTTATTTGGCATTTGCATTGAGCATGAATATGATTTGATCATGTTTATTGCAATACAGTTATTCATTTAAAATCAGAGAATAATTGTTGTTCTGTTTAAATGAATAAAACCTTTGATGGTCATACACCCAATGAAAATAGTTTGTTGGATCTCGATCGTAGTGATACACATATTCATAATATTGATGCCAAAAGATGCAAAGTTAATAATGATAGTGCAACTTATTTGTGGCACTGCCGTTTGGGTCATATCGGTGTAAAGCGCATGAAGAAACTCCATAAAGATGGATTTTCGGAATCACTTGGTTATGAATCATTTGATGCTTGCGAACCGTGCCCTTTGGGCAAGATGACTAAGACTCCGTTCTCCGGAACAATTGAACGATCTACAGACTTATTGGAAATAATACATACCGATGTATGCGATCCGATGAGTGTTAAGGCTCGTGGCAAGTATCGTTATTTTCTAACCTTCACAGATGATTTGAGCAGGTATGGGTATATCTACTTGATGAAACATAAGTCTGAAATAGTTGAAAAGTTCAAAGGATTTCAGAGTGAAGTGGAAAAATCATTGTAACAAGAAAAATAAAGTTTCTACGATCTGATCGTGGAGACGAATATTTGAGTTATGAGTTTGGTCTTCATTTGAAACAATGTGAAATAGTTTCGCAACTCATGCCATCTGGAACATCACAATGTAATGATGTGTCCGAACGTCATAATCGTACTTTACTAGATATGGTGCAATCTATGATGTCTCTTATCGGTTTACCACTATTGTTTTTGGGGTTATGCATTAGAGACAGCTGCATTCACGTTTAATAGGGCAACATCTAAATCCATTCAGACGACACCGTATGAACTATGGTTTAGCAGTAAACCTAAGCTGTCGTTTCTTAAAGCTTGGAGTTGTGATGCTTATATGAAAAAAGGTTTTCAACCTGATAAGCTCGAACTCAAATCGGAGAAGTGCGTCTTCATAGAATACCCAATGGTAACTATTGGGTACACCTTCTATCACAGATCCGAAGGCAAGTTATTCGTTGCTAAGATGGATCCTTTCTAGAGAAGAAGTTTCTCTCGAAAGAAGTGAGTGGGAGGAAAGTAGAACTTGATGAGGTAATTGTACCTTCTCCCTTATTGGAAAGTAGTTCATCACAAAAATCAGTTCCAGTGATTCCTACACCAATTAGTGAGGAAGTTAATGATGATGATCATTAAACTTCAGATCAAGTTGCTACCAAACCTCATAGGTCTTCCAGAGTAAGATCCGCACCAGAGTGGTACGGTAATCATGTTCTGGAAGTCATGTTACTAGACCATGATGAACCTACAAACTATGAGGAAGCGATGATGAGCCCAGATTCCACGAAATGGCTTGAGGCCATAAAATCTGAGATATGATCCATGTATGAGAACAAAGTATGGACTTTGATTGACTTGCTCGATGATCAGCAAGCCATGTTAAATAAATGGATCTTCAAGAGGAAGACGGACACTAATAGTAGTGTTACTATCTACTAAGCTCGACTTGTTGTGAAATGTTTTCAACAAGTTCAAGGTGTTGAATACGATGAGATTTTCTCACTCGTATCGAAGCTTAAGTCTGTCTGAATCATGTTAGCAATTGCCACATTTTATGAAATCTGGCAAATGGATGTCAAAACTGCATTCCTTAATGGATTTATTAAAGAAGAGTTGTATATGATGCAACCAGAAAGTTTTTGTCAATCCTAAAGATGCTAACAAAGTGTGCAAGCTCCAGCAATCCATCAATGGACTGGTGCAAGCATCTCGGAGTTGGAATATACGCTTTGATGAGTTGATCAAAGCATATGGTTTTATACAGACTTTTGGAAAGACCTGTATTTACAAGAAAGTGAGTGGGAGCACTACAGCATTTCTGATAAGCATATGTGAATGACATATTATTAATTGGAAATGATGTAGAATTTTCTGGAAAGCATAAAGGAGTGTTTGAAAGGAGTTTTTCAAAGAAAGACCTCAGTGAAGCTGCTTACACATTGAGCATCAAGATCTATATAGATAGATCAAGACGCTTGATAAGTTTTTCAATGAGTACATACCTTGATAAATTTTTTTGAAGTAGTTCAAAATGGAACAGTCAAAGAAAGAGTTCTTGCCTGTGTTGCAAGGTGTGAAGTTGAGTAAGACTCAAAACCCAACTATGGCAGAAAATAGAAAGAGAATGAAAAGTCATTCCCTATGCCTCAGTCATAGATTCTATAAAGTATGCTATGCTGTGAACCAGACCTATTGTATACCTTGCTCTGTGTTTGGCAAAGGAATACAATTTTGATATAATAGTAGATCACTGGACAGCGGTCAAGAATATCCTTAGTGAGGACTAAGGAAATACTTCTCGATTATGGAGGTGACAAAAGAGCCCGTCATAAAAGGTTACATCGGTGCAAGCTTTTACACCGATCCAGATGACTCTAAGTCTCAATCTGGATACATATTGAAAGTGGGAGCAATTAGCTAGAGTAGCTCCATGCAAAGTATTGTAGACATAGAATATTTGCAAAATACATACGGCTCTGAATGTGACAGACCCGTTGACTAAGCCTCTCTCACAAGCAAAACATGATCATACCTTAGTACTATTTGGGTGTTAATCACATAGCGATGTGAACTAGATTATTGACTCTAGTAAACCCTTTGGGTGTTGGTCACATGATGATGTGAACTATGGGTGTTAATCACATACAGATGTGAATATTGGTGTTGAATCACATGATGATGTGAACTAGATTATTGACTCTAGTGCAAGTGGGAGACTGAAGGAAATATGCCCTAGAGGCAATAATAAAGTTATTATTTATTTCCTTATATCATGATAAATGTTTATTATTCATGCTAGAATTGTATTAACCGGAAACATAATACATGTGTGAATACATAGACAAACATAGTGTCACTAGTATGCCTCTACTTGACTAGCTCGTTTATCAAAGATGGTTATGTTTCCTAACCATGGACAAAAGAGTTGTCATTTGATTAACGGGATCACATCATTAGGAGAATGATGTGATTGACTTGACCCATTCCGTTAGCCTTAGCACTTGATCGTTTAGTATGTTGCTACTGCTTTCTTCATGACTTATACATGTTCCTATAACTATGAGATTATGCAACTCCCGTTTACCGGAGGAACACTTTGGGTGCTACCAAACGTCAGAACGTAACTGGGTGATTATAAAGGAGTACTACAGGTGTCTCCGAAGGTACATCTTGGGTTCACATATTTCGAGATTAGGTTTTGTCACTCCGATTGTCGGAGAGGTATCTCTGGGCCCTCTCAGTAATGCACATCACTATAAGCCTTGCAAGCAATGTAGCTAATAAGTTAGTTACGGAATGATGCATTACGTAAACGAGTAAAGAGACTTGCCGGTAACGAGATTGAACTAGGTATTGAGATACCGACGATTGAATCTCGGGCAAGTAACATACCGATGACAAAGGGAACAACGTATGTTGTTATGCGGTTTGACCGATAAAGATCTTCGTAGAATATGTGGGAGCCAATATGAGCATCCAGGTTCCGCTATTGGTTATTGACCGGAGACGTGTCTCGGTCATGTCTACATTGTTCTCGAACCCGTAGGGTCCGCACGCTTAAGGTTTCGATGACAGTTATATTATGAGTTTATGAGTTTTGATGTACCGAAGAAGTTCGGAGTCCCGGATGAGATCGGGGACATGACAAGGAGTCTCAAAATGGTCGAGACATAAAGATCGATATATTGGACGACTATATTCGGAGTTCGGAAAGATTTCGAGTGATTCGGGTATTTTTCGGAGTACCGGAGAGTTACGGGAATTCGCCGGGGAGTATATGGGCCTTATTGGTCCATACGGGAATAGAGGAGAGAGGCCAAAAGGAAGGAGGCCTGCGCCCCCCCCCCCCTGGTCCGAATTGGACAAGGGGGGCATCCCCCTTTTCCTTCTCCCTCTCCTCCTCTTTCCTTCTCTCCTACTCCAACAAGGAAAGGAGGAGTCCTACTCCCGGTGGGAGTAGGACTCCCCCCTTGGCGCGCCTCCTCCCTAGGCCGGCCGCCTCCCCCCTTGCTCCTTTATATACAGGGGCAGGGGGGCACCCCATGAACAACAATTGATCCTTTGGATCTCTTAGCCGTGTGCGGTGCCCCCCTCCACGATAAGCCACCTCGATAATATCGTAGCGGTGCTTAGGCGAAGCCCTGCGTCGGTAGAACATCAAGATCATCACCACGCCGTCGTGCTGGCGGAACTCTCCTTTGACACTCGGCTGGATCGGAGTTCGAGGGATGTCATCGAGCTGAACGTGTGCTAGAAATCGGAGGTGCCGTAGTTTCGGTGCTTGATCGGTCGGGCCGTGAAGACGTACGACTACATCAACCGCGTTGTTATAACGCTTCGGCTTACGGTCTACGAGGGTACGTGGACAACACTCTCCCCTCTCGTTGCTATGCATCACCATGATCTTGCGTGTGCGTAGGAATTTTTTTGAAATTACTACGTTCCCCAACAGTTTCATCTTCACCCTTTTGTCTGCGGCCTCATGTTCTATTACGGGCTAGATTTCCACGATCTAGCCCCAAACTCATTCCTCCACATCTCAACGTTTATTGTCGTGTGCGAGGCGCTTCTTCGGATTTCCCCCCACTTCGGCCTCTGGCTCAAAGTTTTCAATTTGAAGCCAAAGGTGGTGGACGGGGAGCACGCAGACTGCGGAGGCACGATGGTGAGCAAGCTTCCCAACGTCACCTGTCCCAACGGGGCTTTTGTGGAGACTGTGAAAATATGCCAGCAGGAGTGGTTCTACATCACCGGACCTCACGGCGCCAACTAGGCAGCCACTCCTGAATTCAGATCCGGCACCCCAATGCGGCTAGTGTCGTGGATCAACAAGGGCTTGGACTGGGGGTTAGCGGACAAGGTGACGAAGCTGCAAAAGGGCATCAAAAACATCGTAAAGAGGGACACCGACCTCCCCGACGTGGTTCAGGTGATGCTATTCCTCCAGATCCTTCCTTGCCAGCACCAGCCTCTCCACATGTGGGAGTTTAATCCGGAAGGGCCACGGACCCTGCAGCGATTCTTTGGCACAACACACAAAGATATCTGGAGGCTGCTTTTCAAGTCCCAGAAGAAGAAATCATGGCCGGAGATGACCCACGACATCGGCCTCGACAGCGCTCACCAAGCCACTTCGGTAAGTTTTTAGTTTCCGAACAAACTCAATCCGGACATCATAGGGGTGTATTGAGACTCTCATATTTGAAAAGGGTTGGACAAAGAAGGCAGAGCGTCTTAAATGTCCAGCTCTGCTGCCCGAAAGTCCCTCTCATCCTCTACTAATGAGGATGTTGTTTCCGGCGCCGTACCAGGCACCAGAAAAGAAGACCAAGAAGAAGGTCAAGGAGGCCAAAGACGGCCCCCGCCAAAAATGTCCCTCGGACACTATGTCCGGGGAGTCCGAAGCCCTCTCCTCCCACGAGGGAGACGAAGACGAAACGGATGAGGAGCAGGAAGAGAACAACTGTCCCCCTAAGGGGATGATGAAGAAAAGGGCGGTTTCTGCAGACCCATAAGCGGAAGCGTCCAAAAAGGGGAGAGTATCTCTCTCGAATGACTCGGATTCGGATGCTGAAGTCATCCCTGAGCACCGCCCCAGGTCGAAGCCCCCATCCGAATCGTGAGTATCTCCAAATGTCGTACATATACCGGATTTTACAATTATTGTTTTTAACATATTGCATTGTGTGTTTCAGCCCGACCCGTGATCTCCCACAGACATCGTCTCCGGGAAATTCGTTGGAGCCAGGGGCCATGGAGAGCGAGACGCCTCCGCGGGCTTCTGCGCCTGTTGCTCCAGACGACACCGAAGTTGTGTCCCGAAGAGCCTCTCCAGGCCACGAAGAGGTGCCGGAGGCCGTTAGGACAGCTCTAGAGGGTAATGCCTCGGCTGACGAAGACATGGGGGGGCAACCCCCATGGAAGCTGAGGACGGGGGCCATAACCAGTTCGGCCTCCAGCCACACACTGTTTCGGAAACCCATATGGTTCTGGAATCCAGTGAGCAACCCCCTTTGAAGGAGGGGGAGCGTCGACTCCATCGGCAACCTCCATGAATACGGAGGCGCCAGATAATTTGACGAAAGAACTTCGTCGTGCTTCCATGGAGGAGCACCGCACCCTTATGGGTGTGGTGGCTGAGAAGATTCAGTCCGCCGAAAGCAGGCTGGACGAAGCCTTTACCAGCCCGTTAACGGGCTTTGAGGTATGTCATTTAATTTTCTAACTGATTTCAATAAAGAGATATACCTGTGTGTAGGTAGTAGCCCCTGATACTCTGTCCGGTTTCAAAGGAGCCGGACAGAGGATCACATAATATTCGGTAGAGGTAATAGTCTATTATACAATAGGCTTCTCTGCTGGCGGCGAGCGCCCAGTCCTCCTAACTTTCTGAACTCACTCGAAAGCTGCGTCTGTCCGATGAAGAAGTTGTCCTCATTAATAAGCGGTTGGAGGAGGCGCAAGGTATGCGTACATTGAGTATAAGTCCCCAAGAGTAAATATTTTGATCAACGGACTAAGAAATGTTTCAACTGTGCCCGCAGTTGGCACCGATGAGGTCGAGTCCCTCAAACGTGCCCTTGCTGAGGCCAAGAAGGAAGCAGAGGCGAACAAGGCAGCTGCAGACAAGGCGTCTGAATGCTTAGAGGAGGAGAAGACCACCCGCCAACACATGAGGCACGGGTGGGTGAGGTTGAAAAAGAGCTCAAGGATACTATTTCTAGATGTGAGTCCTTGGAGCAGACGAGCTCGGAATAGGCCTCCGAGCTCGCCAAAGCCCATGAGAGCCTGAAGGAAGCCCAGGCTAATGCCCAGGACGCTCGCTGGGAAATCCAGGAGGCGAGGCGTATTGCGGCTGGTAAGGCCTTTATTATGCACAGTAAGTATACCAATAGAAGATATATTTTACTAACCCGAGTTCGGAGTTCTCTAGGCGCCTTTGCCAATCTGCCAAGAAGCATTGTGGACGCTGCTGCATTCTTCCGAGCCGAAGAGGGCAGCTCTACGAAGAAACTGTTCTGGTCGCAGTACTTAGCGCCGGAGCTTCCAGTGTCCCTGAGCGACCAAATGAAGCAGTTGTCCGAGCTGCATAGGATGGCTGGTCTGGCCATGAAGGATGTGGTAGCCCATCTGTGGACGACCGAAGCCGTACCCAGCAGCCACTTCGGACTCCTGAAGAAACTTGTGGATGCACTCCCTCAGATTGATGCCCTTAAGCGGTCATCCTGTATTGAGGGTGCTTAGATGGCCTTTGCCCGCGCGAAGGTTTAGTGAGCAAAGATGAAATCCACCGAGATTGCAAGCGCAGGGCCACCTGAGGGCAAGGAACACCGTCGGCCAGAGAGGTACTTCGATGAGGTCCTCGACGGAGCCCGTATTGTACAGGACCAGTGCTCCAAGGACGTAATTTTTGAGTAGTTGTGTCCGGCTTGTAAGAGAGATGTAATGAACTCATAATGTATGATAAATATGATTATGCTTTGTTATGAGTTTATCCTCCTATCAGCTATTGTTATGTCTGAAAGTTTACCAGTCGTCGGCTTCAGCCCCCACATAGATGCTACAGGGGTGTTCGGGAATGCATGACCACACTTTATCCAACGTCTTGGTCCAATGTAGGAGGCGTTTTGCAAAATGAACCAGGCAATCAGAATATGCGGCTTTAGTACTTTCATTTTAGCCATAAGAGTCCATTGGTGGCGCTAATTACTTAGCCCCTCATTGTATGATCGGAAATCCGGAGTGCGGTGCCCTTACAACGTGGATGTTCAAGAACCCAACCCCACGTATGACACGGCATAAATCATGAACGATACTTAGTATAACACTAAGTCACTGAATCGCTGATCCGCTCTCGCTTATCATGACAGTCAGTTTTCGGCTTTCTCTACTGAGGTACTTGACCGAACGAATTGGAAATACAATCGCAGAAGTTCTCCCTTCACTACCTTATCCGAACTTGCGGAACGTAAGGTGGGAAACATAGGATCCGGGCAACCCAACTATAGACCAAAGATATGATTCGAAGCAGATGCATATAATGCAATATCCTGGACGCCAAAGAGTTCGCTGTGGGAGTTCGGACTTAAGAAGGAGGGCCGGGGATAGCCCCTTGTACGAGGACCGTGTCAAGCCACGTAAGCCTGTCGACCGTAAGGGAGAGCGGGATAATAAGGAGTAAATCAAAAGAAACCACCCAAGAAGGTGATAGCGTCTGTGCCCTTCGTATCTTTATTGATATGCCGACTACAGGCAATATCGTTCAATATGAGGGTCATGTTACATGCCAAGGAGAAGAAAAAAAGGAAAAGATTTTACATAAGGTAAAGTCTATCACAGGTCCTAAAAAACATAGTTCGGGAAAGGTACTCCAATGATGCCTGATGACCCACAAGTGTAGGGGATCTATCATAGTCCATTCGATAAGTGAGAGTGTTCAACCCAACGAGGAGCAGAAGGAAATGATAAGCGGTTTTCAGTAAGGCTTTCTCTGCAAGCACTGAAATTGTAGGTAACAGATAGTTTTGTGATAAGATAAATAGTAACGAGTAACAAGTAAACAAAGTAAATAAGGTGCAGCAAGGTGGCCCAATCCTTTATGTAGCAAAGTATAAGCCTGGACAACTTCTAATAATGAGAAAGGAGCTCCCGAGGACACATGGGAATTATCGTCAAGCTAGTTTTCATCACGCTCATATGATTCGCGTTTGGTACTTTGATAATTTGATATGTGGGTGGACCGGTGCTTGGGTACTTCCCTTACTTGGACAAGCATCCCACTTATGATTAACCCCTATTGCAAGCATCCGCAACTACAACAAAAGTATTAAGGTAAACCTAACCATAGCATGAAACATGTGGATCCAAATCAGCCCCTAACGAAGCAACGCATAAACTAGGGTTGAAGCTTCTGTCACTCTAGCAACCCATCATCTACTTATTACTTCCCTATGCCCTCCTCTAGGCCCAATAATGGTGAAGTGTCATGTAGTGGACGTTCACATGACACCACTAGAGGATAAGACAACATACATCTCATCAAAATATCGAACAAATACCAAATTCACATGACTACTAATAGCAAGACTTCACCCATGTCCTCAGGAACAAAAGTAACTACTCACAAAGCATATTCATGTTCATAATCAGAGGTGTAATAATATGCATTAAGGATCTTAACATATGATCTTCCACCAAGTAAACCAATAAGTATCAACTACAAGGAGTAATCAACACTACTAGCAACCCACAGGTACCAATTTGTGGTTTTGGATACAAGATTGGATACAAGAGATGAACTAGGGTTTGAGAGGAGATGGTGCTGGTGAAGATGTTGATGGAGATTGACCCCCTCCCTATGAGAGGATCGTTGGTGATGACGTTGGTGATGATTCCCCCCTCCGGAGGGAAGTGTCCCCGGCAGAACAGCTCTGCCGGAGCTCTAGATTGGTTCCGCCAAGGTTCCGCCTCGTGGCGGCGGAGTTTCGTCCGTAAGCTTGCCCACGATTTTTTCCAGGGTAAAAGCAATGATATAGCAGAAGATGGACATCAGAGCCCCACCAGGGGGCCCAGGAGATAGGGGGCGCGCCCTATAGGGGGGCGCGCCCCCCTGTCTCCTGGACAGGGTGTGGGCGCCCTGGTGTATTTGTTTCGCTCAGAAATTCTTATTAATTACAAAAAGTTGTTTCGTGGAGTTTTAGGACTTTTGGAGTTGTGCAGAATAGGTTTCCAACGTTTGCTCCTTTTCCAGCCAGAATTCCAGCTGCCGGCATTCCCCCTCTACATGATAAACCTTGTAAAATAAGAGAGAATAGCCATAGATACTGAGATATATTGTGTAATAACAGCCCATAATGCAATAAATATTGATATAAAAGCATGATGCAAAATGGACGTATCAACTCCCCGAAGCTTAGACCTCGCTTGTCCTCAAGCGGAAGCCGATAACGAAAAATATGTCCACATGTTTAGAGATAGAGGTGTCAATAAAAATAAAATACGGACATGAGGGCATCATGATCATTCTTATAACAGCAACATATAAAGATTCCATTATATAATTTCTTATGCTCAAGTAATAATCAATTCAAAATATCAAGTATGGTTCACAAACTTCGTTAAGAACTAACAAACTATAATCTCGGTCATTGAAGCAATCGCAATTTATCATAACCTCAGAAAGAGTCAAGAATAGAGCTTTTCAGCAAGTCCACATACTCAACTATCATATAGTCTTCTACAATTTCTAACACTAACGCAATACTTGTGGTTATGGAGTTTCAAACGGACACTGAGAAAGATAGGGGCTTATTGTGTTGCCTCCCAGCGTATTCACCTTTAGGTGATGTCAACAATAATAGCCCATGCTAATGAACATCCAATTGGATACGTATATCATGATCTTTCAAACACGAGGAGCTTGCCAAAGGATAAAATGAAAAAGGGAAAGGTGAAGATCACCTTGACTCAAGCACAAAATAAAAGCATAAAGTAAGAACATGAAGTAAAAGATAGGCCATTCGCAGAAGGAAGCAGAGGTTGTCATGCGCTTTTAGGGTTGGACACACAAAATCTTAGTGCGAAAGAACGTCACTTTATATGTCACTTGTGTATGGACCTTTATTATGCAGTCCGTCACTTTTATTACTTCCATAACAAGATCGTATAAAGCTTATTTTCTCCGCACCAATAAGTCATGCATATTTAAGGAGCAAATTTTATTGCTTGCACCAATGACAACTTACTTGAAGGATCTTACTCAATCCATAGGTAGATATGGTGGACTCTCATGGCAAAACTGGGTTTAAGGGTATTTGTAAGCACAAGTAGTATCTCTACTTGGTGCTGGGAATTTGGCTAGCATGAGGGGGAAAGACAGGCTCAACATGTTCGGAAGGTCAATGATAACATACTTTAACTGAGATGTGAGAAAACATAAACCATTACGTTGTCTTCCTTGTCCATCGTCAACTCTTTTAGCATGTCATACTTAATGAGTGCTCACAATCATAGAAGATGTCCAAGATAGTGTATTTATATGTGAACCTCTCTTCCCTTATTACTTCCTATTGATTGCAACGATGACCAAAACTACGTTTATTAACTCTCAACAACCTTTATGCCTCATACTTTCTATGTGTGAAGTTATTACCATCCATAAGATCATAGCACATAGCAAAGCCCTTGACTCAACACTAATCTTTATTATAGATAAATCACGGACTCGATTACAAAAAGAGAGCACTAAGCAAAACTCACACTACTTGATATCAGAACTTCAATCTACTAGATCAAGAAACTACTAAAAGGATCGAACTAAATAAAGCGGTAAAGATAGGAATATGATGGTGATACGATACCGAGGCACCTTCCCCAAGCTTGGCAGTTGCCAAGGGGGAGTGCCCATACCCATGTGATTATGTCTCCTTCTTCATGTTTGGCGTTATGATCTTCTTGGCGATGATGCATTTAAGGATACGGTTCTCCTCCTCGAGCGTATTGACTTGTCGTTTGAGGTCCATAATTTCATTACGGAGCTTGCCCGTTACGGCCAAAGCTCCTTTTACCCAAGGATGCTGCATAGCTTCTGAAGAACAAGTGAAACTCTTTTTCATATTTTCATAAGAGAGAAATCTAAAGTTGGAAGAGGTGACCGAAGTTGGAATAGCCAAGCGAGGTAGTTCCCCCATCATGAATTCTTCTCGAGGACAAGAGGTAACTTCTTGATCTTCCTCCATGGCATCTATCCTTTTCAAATCGGCCTCCATCTCCTCCTCCGTTGATGGTCCAAAGTGATGAACATGACTATTTGCTCCTGGTACCGGTGCTGGATGAGACACCCGACTCTCTCCAACTGACTCCTGAGAAGACATCTTGCTCTTGATCTGCAACAGGAAACAGCTCGAAACGAAAACAGAGGATATTTGCGTGATATGGTGGTCAAAACCTTCGGGAGTATATATAATGAATTTTTACCGACCAAAATACGTAACATGCAAGAAAACGGAGTCCGGGAGGCACACGAGGTTCCCACGAGATAGGGGGCGTGCCCTATAAGGGGGGCGCCCTCCACTCTCGTGGGGGCCTCGTGTCCCTTTCGGACCACTTCTTTCTTCCTAAAGTTCTTAAATAATCCAAAACTGATAAAAATTGCCATTGGAGTTGTTTTGGAGTCGGTTTACTTACCGTACCACATACCTATTCCTTTTCGGCGTCTGGAACGTTCTGGAAAGTGTCCTTTATGTATTCCTCCGGGGTTACGGTTTCAATAATATTAGTTTCAACATTCATAGGATTACCTGAAATATAATGTTTAATTCTTTGACCATTTACCACCCTCGGACTTGTGCCTTCGAAGTTGTTGATTTTTATGGCACCAGAACGATAGACCTCCTCGATAACATAGGGGCCTTCCCATTTAGAGAGAAGCTTTCCTGCAAAAAATCTTAAATGAGAGTTGAATAATAACACATAATCTCCTACGTTAAACTCACGCTTTTGTATCCTTTTATCATGCCAGCGCTTGACTTTTTCTTTGAATAGCTTGGCATTCTCATAGGCTTGGGTTCTCCATTCATCAAGTGAGCTAATATCAGACAACCTCTTCTCACCAGCAAGCTTGAAGTCATAATTGAGCCCTTTAATAGCCCAATATGCTTTATGTTCAAGTTCAAGAGGCAAATGACATGCTTTTCCATAAACCATTTTATACGGAGACATACCATAGGATTTTTGTATGCAGTTCTGTAGGCCCATAATGCATCATCAAGTTTTTTAGACCAATTCTTTCTAGATCTATTAACAGTCTTTTGCAAAATTAATTTGAGCTCTCTGTTGCTCAACTCTATTTAACCACTAGACTGCGGATGATAAGGAGATGCGATTCTATGATTGACATCATATTTAGCAAGCATCTTACGGAAAGCACCATGAATAAAATGTGAACCACCATCAGTCATAAGATATCTAGGGACTCCAAATCTCGCAAAAATAACTTCTTTAAGCATTTTAATAGAAGTGTTATGATCAGCACTACTAGTTGGAATAGCTTCTACCCACTTAGTAACGTAATCAACAACAACTAAAATATGTGTATAACCATTAGAGGCAGGAAAAGGTCCCATATAATCAAAGCCCCAAACATCAAACGGTTCAATAACAAGAGAATAATTCATAGGCATTTCTTGACGTCTACTAATGTTACCTATTCTTTGACATTCATCACATGATAAGACAAACTTACGATCATCTTTGAAGAGAGTAGGCCAATAAAAACCAGATTGTAGTACCTTGTGTGTAGTTCTATCTCCAGCGTGGTGTCCTCCATAAGATTCAGAGTGACACTTATGTAGAATCTGTTCCTGTTCATGCTCAGGCACACAACGTCTAATAACACCATCTACTCCTTCTTTATAAAGGTGTGGGTCATCCCAGAAGTAATGTCTTAAATCATAAAAGAACTTTTTCTTTTGCTGGTATGTGAAACTAGGCGGTAAATATTTAGCAACAATGTAATTAGCATAATCAACATACCAAGGAGCAGTACGAGAAGCATTGACGACCGCTAATTGTTCATCGGGAAAGCTATCATTAATAGGCAGTGGGTCATCAAGAACATTCTCTAACCTAGACAAGTTATCTACAACGGGGTTCTCAGCTCCCTTCCTATCAATAATATGCAAGTCAAATTCTTGGAGCAAGAGAACCCATCTAATGAGTCTAGGCTTAGCATATTTCTTTTCCATAAGATATTTAATAGCAGCATGATCAGTGTGAATAGTAACTTTGGAATCAACAATATAAGGTCTGAACTTGTCACATGCAAACACAACTGCTAAGAACTCTTTTTCAGTAGTAGCATAATTTCTCTAGGCAGTATCAAGAGTCTTACTAGCATACTGGATAACATTCAATTTCTTATCAACTCTTTGCCCTAAAATAGCACCTACAGCATAATCACTAGCATCGCACATAATTTCAAAAGGTACATTCCAATCAGGTGGCTGGACAATAGGTGCAGTGATCAAAGCTTTCTTAGGCACTTCAAACGCTTCTACACAATCATCATCAAAGACAAAAGGAATATCTTTTTGCAATAAATTAGCCAGAGGCCTAGAGATTTTAGAAAAGTCCTTAATGAACCTCCTATAAAAACCGGCATCACCAAGAAAACTTCTTATACCTTTTATGTCCTTAGGACATGGCATATTTTCAATAGCATCAACTTTTGCTTTATCAACTTCAATACCTCTCTCGGAGATCTTGTGCCCCAAGACAATGCCTTCATTAACCATAAAGTGACACTTTTCCCAATTCAAGACGAGACTAGTGTCTTCGCATCTCTGCAAAACTCGATCAAGGTTGCTCAAACAATCATCAAAAGAGGATCCATAGACGGAGAAGTCATCCATGAACACCTCACAAATCTTTTCACAAAAATCAGAGAATATAGCCATCATGCATCTTTGAAGGTAGCAGGTGCATTACATAAGCCAAAAGGCATACGTCTATAAACAAAAGTACCAAAAGGGCAAGTAAAGGTAGTTTTAGATTGATCCTTCGCTGACACAGGTATCTGAGAGAAACCAGAATAACCATCTAGAAAGCAAAAATGTGTGTGTTTGGATAGCCTTTCTAGCATTTGATCAATAAAAGGTAAAGTGTAATGATCTTTCTTGGTAGCTTTATTTAACTTACGGAAATCAATTACCATCCTATAACCTGTAATAATTCTTTGCGGGATCAATTCATCTTTATCATTAGGAACAACGGTAATACCTCCCTTTTTAGGGACACAATGGACAGGGCTTACCCATTCATAGCAACGGGATAAATTATACCTGCCTCAAGGAGCTTTAGTATCTCCTTTCTTACCACTTCCTTCATCTTGGGATTTAATCGTCTTTGAGGATCTCTAACTGGTTTGGCATCTTTCTCCACTGAAATCTTGTGTTGACATAATGTGGAACTAATGCCCTTAAGATCATCCAGAGTATATCCAATAGCTGCTCGGTGCTTCTTTAGAGTTTTCAATAATCTTTCTTCTTCTTTCTCTGAAAGGTTAGCACTAATAATAACAGGATATATTTCTTTTTCATCAAGATAAGCATACTTAAGATTATCAGGTAATGGTTTGAGTTCAAACACGGGATCACCCTTGGGTGGAGGGGGATCCCCAAGAATTTCCACGGGAAGGTTATGTTTCAAGATAGGTTCCTGTTTAAGGAATAATTCGTCTATTTCCCTTCTTTCTTTCATAAACATATCATTTTCATGGTCTAGCAAATATTGTTCTAACGGATCAGCAGGAGGCACGGCAATAGAAGCAAGACCAATTATTTCATCTTTACTAGGTAATTCTCTATCATGGGGTTGTCTATGAAATTTAGCAAAATTAAATTCATGGGACATATCATCTATGCCAACAGTGACAATATTCTTTTCACAATTAATCTTAGCACTAGCAATATTCAAGAAGGGTCTACCAAAAATAATGGGACAAAAATCAACTTGTGGGGAACCAAGAACAAGGAAATCAGCAGGGTATTTAACCTTCCCACACAAAACTTCAACATCTCTAACAATCCCAATAGGTTTAATGCTATCCCTATTAGCAAGCTTAGTAGTAACATCAATGTCTTCTAATTCAATGGGTGCAATGTCATGCATAATTTCTTTATAAAGATCATAAGGTATCGCACTAGCACTATCACCCATATCACATAAGCCATGGTAACAATGATCTCCTATTTTAACAGAAATAACAGGCATGCCTACGACAGGTCTACGTGTCTTAGTATCAGGTCTAGCAATATTAGCAGTCTCGCCCAAGAAAGAAATAACATGCCCATCTAAGTCCTCATCCAAGAGATCTTTAACCATAGCAATACTAGGTTCAACATTAATTTGCTCAGGAGGTGTATGAGTCCTAGTATTACTCTTACGAACAACAGTCGAAGCTTTAGCATGATCCTTTATCCTAAAAGGAAAAGGAGGTTTTTCAACATAAGCAGTAGGAACAATAGGATCACTTTAGGTAATAGTATTTTCTTCGACTGTAATAGGTGCAACTACTTTAACTTCAACAGGAGGATTATATTTAAACCACTTCTCTTTAGGGAGATCAACGTGAGTAGCAAAAGATTCATAGAAAGAAGCTACTATCTCAGAGTCAAGTCCATACTTAGCGCTAAATCCAAGAAAAACATCGGTATCCATAAAAGATTTAACACAATCGAACTTAGGTGTCATACCTGACTCCTTACCATCCTCGGAACCCCAATCTTCAGAGTTGCATTTAATTCTTTCCAATAAGTCCCATTTGAAATCAATAGTCTTTAGCATATAAGAACTAGCACAGGAAGTATCGAGCAGGTTGCGATTATCAAGAGAAAGACGAGCATAAAAAATTTGAATAATCATTTCCTGAGAGAGCTCATGATTGGGGCATGAATATAACATTGACTTAAGCCTCCCCCAAGCTTGAGCGATGCTTTCTCCTTCGCGAGGCCAGAAATTATATATGTAATTACGATCACGATGAACAAGATGCATAGGATAGAACTTCTGGTGAAATTCCAACTTCAATCGCTTATAATTCCAAGATCATGTATCATCACATACAAGATGCATAGGATAGAACTTCTGGTGAAATTCCAACTTCAATCACTTATAATTCCAAGATCATGTATCATCACATAGCCTAAACCATGTCAATGCATCTCCCTTCAAAGATAAAGGGAAGACCTTCCTTTTGACAACATCGTCGGGAATACCTGCAAGCTTAAATAATCCACAAACTTCATCCACAAAGATAAGGTGTAAATCGGAATGCAATGTTCCATCTCCTGCAAACGGATTAGCTAGCAGTTTCTCTATCATACCCGAATATTTTCATAAAGTTCAGTAGGTTGAGGAGCAACTCTTTGCTCTTCTGGTTGGGGCGAAGATGCCCCAAACAAGCCCCTCAAAGGATTAGTTTCCATAGTAACAAGTAACAAAAATTTCAGCACACTATATAAATGTTTCCTTACCAAGTTCCACTCACCAAAAGCGCTACACTCCCCGGCAACAGCGCCAGAAAAGAGTCTTGATGACCCACAAGTGTAGGGGATCTATCGTAGTCCTTTCGATAAGTAAGAGTGTCGAACCCAACGAGGAGCAGAAGGAAATGATAAGCGGTTTTCAGTAAGGTTTTCTCTGCAAGCACTAAAATTGTAGGTAATAGATAGTTTTGTGATAAGATAAATAGTAACGAGTAACAAGTAAACAAAGTAAATAAGGTGCAGCAAGGTGGCCCAATCCTTTATGTAGCAAAGGATAAGCCTGGACAACTTCTAATAATGAGAAAGGAGCTCCCGAGGACACATGGAAATTATCGTCAAGCTAGTTTTCATCACGCTCATATGATTCGCGTTCGGTACTTTGATAATTTGATATGTGGGTGGACCGGTGCTTGGGTACTGCCCTTACTTGGACAAGCATCCCACTTATGATTAACCCCTATTGCAAGCATCCGCAACTACAACAAAAGTATTAAGGTAAACCTAACCATAGCATGAAACATGTGGATCCAAATCAGCCCCTAACGAAGCAACGCATAAACTAGGGTTTAAGCTTCTGTCACTCTAGCAACCCATCATCTACTTATTACTTCCCTATGCCCTCCTCTAGGCCCAATAATGGTGAAGCGTCATGTAGTCGACGTTCACATGACACCACTAGAGGAGAAGACAACATACATCTCATTGAAATATCGAACGAATACCAAATTCACATGACTACTAATAGCAAGACTTCACCCATGTCCTCAGGAACAAAAGTAACTACTCACAAAGCATATTCATGTTCATAATCAGAGGTGTAATAATATGCATTAAGGATCTGAACATATGATCTTCCACCAAGTAAACCAATAAGTATCAACTACAAGGAGTAATCAACACTACTAGCAACCCATAGGTACCAATTTGTGGTTTTGGATACAAGATTGGATACAAGAGATGAACTAGGGTTTGAGAGGAGATGGTGCTGGTGAAGATGTTGATGGAGATTGACCCCCTCCTGATGAGAGGATCGTTGGTGATGACATTGGTGATGATTTCCCCCTCCCGGAGGGAAGTGTCCCCGGCAGAATAGCTCTGCCGGAGCTCTAGATTGGTTCCGCCAAGGTTCCGCCTCGTGGCGGCGGAGTTTCGTCCGTAAGCTTGCCCACAATTTTTTTCAGGGTAAAAGCGATGATATAGCAGAAGATGGACACCGGAGGCCCACCAGTGGGCCCAGGAGATAGGGGGCGCGCCCTATAGGGGGGCGCGACCCCTGTCTCCTGGACAGGGTGTGGGCCCCCTGGTGTATTTCTTTCGCTCAGAAATTCTTATTAATTCCAAAAAGTTGTTTCGTGGAGTTTCAGGACTTTTGGAGTTGTGCAGAATAGGTTTCTAATGTTTGCTCCTTTTCCAGCCAGAATTCCAACTGCCGGCATTCCCCCTCTTCATAATAAACATTGTAAAATAAGAGAGAATAGCCATAAGTACTGAGATATATTGTGTAATAACATCCCATAATGCAATAAATATTGATATAAAAGCATGATGCAAAATGGACGTATCAATGCCCTGCCACACGTCTACGCCTTTCCTCCTTAGTAGTGGGTCCTTTGAGAGGATCATTGGATGGTTGGGATATGCTGGCCTTAAAGGGATCACATGTAACAACCATCTTGTAAGTAGGGCTCTTGATGAACCTGTGTTAAAAGGAAAAAGATGTATGTGGTCCAATTATGGTCAAGCCGTGTAATGGGCCTATTCCGCAGTGTGCCTCCAGCGCCGCCCAAGGTATTATTAGTGCGTAGTTATGTACGCGTGGTACGTAAGCCGCGGCCTGATGGGGCGGTCGGCGGAGGCCAAACTGCTAGTCAATGTCTGTATCCATTGATTTATCGTTGTTATGCGCAGACTAGACTCGTTTGGGAGCGTCATTGGCTTTATTGGCCAGCGAGCTGTTTGGCTTGAGAAGGCCGATGTACACTTCGACTGCGAGGGCCGTAGTGTGCTCTTCGGTACGGAGTGAGCGCTCCATGTTGCCATTGACTGTAATGACGCACGAGGTCCAGGCATTTTGAGCTTCAAGTAAGCATAGTGCGGAACTACGTTGAAGCGGGCGAAGGTAGTTCGTTTGAGCAGTGCATGGTAATCACTGCGGAAAGGGATGATGTCGAAGATTAACTCCTCACTGTGAAAGTTGTCTGGGGAGCCGAAGACTACCTCCAGAGTGATTGAGCCCGTGCAACGGGCCTCCACTCTTGGTATCACACCTTTAAAGGTAGTGGTACTAGGCTTGATTCGTGATGGGTCAATCCCCATCTTTCGGACAGTATCTTGATAGATCAAGTTGAGACTGCTTCCTCCATCCATAAGGACTCTAGTGAGGTGGTATCCGTCGATGATTGGATCGAGAACCAAGGCGGCTGAACCCCTGTGACGGATACTAGTTGGGTGGTCCCTGCGGTCAAAAGTGATCGGACATGCTGACCATGTGTTAAACTTGGGGGCGACAGGCTCTACGGCATAGACATCCCTTAATGCGTGTTTGCACTCCCTTTTAGGGATGTGAGTGGCCTATATCATATTCGTTGTCCTTACTTCGGGGGGAAACTGCTTTTGACCCTGGTGTTCGGCTGACGGGGCTCATCCTCGTCTTTGCTTGGAGGCCCTTTTCCCTTGTTTTCAGTATTTAACTTACCGGCCTGCTTGAAGACCCAACAGTCTCTGTTGGTATGGTTTGCAGGTTTATCGGGTGTGCCATGAATCTGATAGGGCCTCTCGAGGATTTGTCTAAGCTGGATGGCCCGTCCTTGCTACCTTTAAACAGGTTTCTTCCGCTGACCGGACTTAGGACCGCGGAATCTGGCATTGACTGTCGTGTCGTGTGCGTTGTCGGTGCTATTGCTCCGACATTTGTTTTTATTGTGGCGAGGCTTTGCCATTGCCATCCCGCACCTCAGAGGTGCTGGGGTCACCTGAGCTGTTGCTTCTATGAGCCAGCCAGCTGTCTTCGCCTACACAAAAGTGGGTCATGAGTGTTGTTAATGTTGCCATGGTCTTTGGCTTTTCCTGCCCAAGGTGTCAGGCAAGCCAATCATCATGGACGCTGTGCTTGAAGGCCACTAAGGCTTCGGCGTCCGAACAATCTACGATCTGGTTCTTTTTGGTTAAGAACCGATTCCAAAGCTTGCGGGCTAATTCGCCTGGCTGCTGGATTATGTGACTCAAGTCGTCAGCATCCGGTGGTCGGACATAAGTGCCCTGGAAATTAGCCCTAAAGGCATCTTCCAAGTCTTCCCAGATTCCAATGGAGTTTTCTAGGGGGCTGTTTAGCCAGTGTCGTGCTGGCCCCTTCAGCTTTAGGGGAAGATATTTAATGGCGTGGAGGTCATCTCCTCGAGCCATATGAATGTGGAGAAGGAGATCTTCAATCTAGATGGACGGATCCGTCGTTCCATCGTATATGGTTCGATGTTTGCGGGTTTAAACCCTTCCGGAAACTGATGTTCCATAACATCATCAGTGAAGCATAGGGGGTGTGCAACTCCTCTGTATCTAGCGATGTCATGGCGGAGATCGGCTGGCATCTAGGTTCGGTACTGATCCCCAACGTAATAGCGATCGTCACGCCGGGCTTCATAGCCATTATCTCGTGACGGGGCACGCCCGCTTGATCCATAGATGGATCGGTCTGACCAGCTTTATAGGCTAGGTCGTGCTGCAAGTCGTATGTATAGCCCACTGCTGCAGTCTCCCTGCCTCTTTGGTGAGGGTGCACGGGTTGGTATTCAGCTTGATATGCCGTTTTATCCCGTCCACGCGGTGGTCGGTCTGGTTGATCTGCCTGATTGTATTTCGACGGTATTGGTTCGAAGACTTCGTCGTCGAATTGAGGCAACTTATGCCTAGGGTAGCTTTTGACAGGTCGCTCTTAGCCATATTCCTCCGCGGCCAGGACCTTAATTGGTCCACCTCTCATTCAGCGTGTGTTGCTCTTCTTTGAGCTGTTGCTGCTTCCTTTTCAGGCTCCGAGCTGTGGCAATGAGTTGTTGCTTGAAGTGTTCTTGATCGAGGGGTTCTTCTGGGATGATGAAGTATTTGTCACCAAGGCTAACCTCCTCTTCGGATTCTGGCATGTAGTTGTTGTCCTTCGCGTCTTTGTTGTTGGCGCGTCTAGGGCTTTGTTCACCTTCTTCCTACTTGTTCTGTTCGGATGTGGGCTCGATAAGGTGTTCGGTATCTCCGGCGCCGTCCGGAGTTTCGTTGTCTCCGGTGCCGGTATTACTATCCTTCGCCCGACGCGATCGAGAGCGACGTCGCTGACGTCGGTGCTTTGTTAGCTTACCGATGGGTCTGTCCTCATTTGGGTTTGGGTTGTCCTCGTCGTTCTTCAGAGTGTCTACCATGTACACATCGTAAGTTGAGGTGGCCGTCCAACGCCCCGTAACGGGCGCGACTTGGCTTGATCCGTCTTCGGCATCGTCGTCCATGCCGTCGATGTCTTCGGACGCATAATCCAGCATGTCGGTTAAATCTTCGACAGTGGCTATCAAGTGGGTGGTGGGTGGGGCGTAAAATTCCCCTCTCGCGGCCCCCTGTCCGGGTTGGGTGCAGTTCGGAGGTAAAGCCTCTGTGCTGGCGAGAGACTGCATCAGACCCAATGCTTCATCTAAGAGCGGGGGCGGGAACCGCTGGTCTGCCGCGATGTGTTCAGCTTGGAGTTCCTGATCGGATCCGCTAAGTGCATACCTAGGCAGTTCGGCATGGTTGTTCAGAGCCAGGTTTAAGCCCGCGCCTGGGTCTTCGGAAGGAAGTTCGGTAAGGGGAAGAAGTCCGGCGGGGTTTAAGCTCCCGTCTTCGGACGATGGGACCTGCCCCGGATCTAAGGCCGAGGCGAGTGCTAGTGTTGACCCCTGGACGAGGTCCGACGGGGGATCCAAAGAATCTTCTTGGATGGGACGAAAAGTGGCGGCCGAGGCCGCGAATCCATCAAAGACCATGTCTCCTCGGATGTCAGCGACATAATTCAGGTTTCCAAACCTGATCTGGTGGCCGGGGGCATAACTATCGACCTGCTCAAGACGGCCGATCGAGTTGGCATGAAGCACGAAGCCCCCAAACACGAAAACTTGTCCCAGAAGAAAGATCTCCCTGGATGCAGCGTCACCGTTGACGAAGAGGCGAGCCATTGATCCTTCTGTTGACAGTACAATGGAGCTCTCAATAAAAGCACCAATGTTGGTGTTAAAACCGGCAGATCTTAGGTAGGGGGGCCCAAGCTGTGCGCCTGAGGATCAATAGTAACAATGGAGAAGGGACACAATGTTTACCCAGGTTTGGGCCTTCTTAATGGAGGTAAAACCCTACTCCTGCTTGATTATATTCGAGGGTATAGGGGTTACAAGAGTTAATCTACCACAGGATCGGTTTGGCTAACCCTAGATAGCTAGCCTAGCATTATTGTGATCCTGCCTCCACTCTAACCCTCCGGTTTATATAGACAACGGAGGGGCTTAGGGTTGGTACAAAGTCAGTTTTACAGAAAGGAATAATATATCCGGACACATATACTTGCCATCCACGCATGCGAGAGTCCCCACCAGATACGGGAGAGGATCTTCGGTCTTGTATCTTGACGGTCCATCAGTCCAGCCCACATCAGTAGACCGGACGCCCGAGGACCCCCTAATCCAGGACTCCCACAGTCGATACGAGGGGTTCGACTGTAAATGCTCTGAGATAAAGTCCAGCAAGAAAGTAAGCAAATCCCCGTGTGTGCCCTGTGACGCATCGCGTTTTTTCTTTTCTTCCTGTGTCCTTGCTCGATCCGAGGCGTCAATCGACTGGGTCGATTTGTCCTTTGACCGAGGCTTTAGAGCGAGACTTAGGGCCGTGAGGACTTCATGTAATACTCCTACTGCTTGAATGGTTAGAGGGACTGTGGTATCCCCAGCCCACCAGGGTACAAATCCTGGTGCTCGCATTTATTCCTGAATTTATTTAAGGATCTCCGGCGATGCGCATTCAGTGGGAGGAGACGTTCCCGTCGACGACGAGGTGCCTACGGTGACTTCGTAAATCTCAAGATGATATGCCGGCTCAGTCTTTTGGAGGTGCTCATAGGGATAGGGTATGTGTGGGTGCATTCATAGGGGTGAGTGTATGCGCGCGTATATGAGCTCTTGTGTCTGTCCTGATGTTAAAAAAAATAGTAGACGTGACAGAAGCAATGTGTGCATCGCCAATATAGTTTTTGGGTTATCCATCCGTCCAAAATAAGTGCTTCGTACTAATTTTAGTATGAAATTATACCATAGTAGAGACACTTATTTTGAGATGGGGGAGTATTTGTTAGTGCTCCACATAATTTTGAGTCCTAGTTGTGTCCAAGTCAGTACGTGGCTTGGCTTTGCCATGTATTGAGTACTAGTCTGGTTCATATTCCAGTGTCCGTGTCTAGTTGAAGTTCTTTTTCGGTCAAAAAATCGTTTTTCGGTCTAGTTGAAGTTGAGACCGGTTAGGAGCCTTACCTGGCCGGTGCGTAAGTCGGTAGACAGCAGTAGTTTTTCTTTTTGGGGGTTGCAAATCACAGTACTAGTTTGAATAGGTTTGGGTGCACGCATGTATCCGCGACGTATACGATGCTATGTATCACCGTGAAAACAACAAAGACAAAGGAAAGGCACGTCGCAAAAGTTTTTCTCTTGTGTTTTGATGTGATCGCGATTTCGTGGGCGAGTTCCAACATTATCATGGCGCCGCGGCTGCCGTCTCTTACGAGCGACTGCCTCCTCCACGTCTTCCTCAGTTTGGACCCAGTGTCCATCCTCCGCTGCGCCGCGGTCTCGCGGCATTGGCGCCGCGCCGTCATCGACAACACGGCCGAAATCCGGCGCCACCCGGGCCGTCACCTTCTCCTCGGCATCTACCACCGCGAGATGTACCCAGGGAAACTCGCCTTCTCCCACCGCTCGTCCTGGTTGCCGCCGTCTGCCGGGCCGCACTGGTCGGACTCCCTGCCCGCACTTTCCCATGTGCCGGTGGCGGAAGGCACGACCCCGAAGCTGTACTCGCCGCTCGCATGCAGCGACGGCCTTGTCCTTGTCTGTCGAGGTCTCCCGTCGGAGATGTGCGTGTGCAACCCATTCACTGGCTTCAGCGCCTCCATACCCCGCCTTGGCGAGCTTGTCACATACAACTACCTCTTGCACTCTTGTCATGGCCTTGGCGTAGAGCCAAACCCTAGCCCCAACACGTTCCAAGTGCTCGCCGTGAAAATAGAGCGTGATGGCATACTGGCCCTTCAAAACTACTGCTCGAAGAGCGGCGCTTGGGGCCCGGTCTTTCGTCCCAACGGCAGCAGGCTCCGGATGCCCTACCCTGATTACCGTGCCGCCCCAGTATTGTGCCGGGGTGCCATCCATTGGTTGTGCAGCGACGTGTCAGATTACGACTCATCACCATACAAACAGTTATGGTTCCACGACATCACCCGTATAGTCGCAGTGGACATAAGCACAGGCCAGACAAGAATGATAAGGCTACCAAATAACTTGTTGATGGGCAATCATGAAGTATCGACCAAGAAAATGCTAATGTTGGCTACGTCGTCCGAGGGTGAACGGCTATCTTTGATACGAACAGAGAGATCAGGATTGGAGGTATCAATCTGGTTGTATGCTAGAGATCATGGTGGCGATGACGACAACGTGGAGGAGAGCTGGATGCTGTCGCGATCTGTCGACGTTCAGAAGCTCGTCGAAGATGCAGGCCTGGCATATTTCCGACCGTCATGCAAAGATTGGGCAGTGTTGGAAACAAGGTTAGAGTGGTTTTGCCCCGGGAGCAACCGTTTGATAATCTGGGTTCCTTTCCTCGGATTGTTTGTTCTTGATCTAGTGAGCACGGAGATACAAAGAGCCGAAGGAGATAGCCATGGACAGATCTGGCCTTATGAGATAGACTTGACGCTTTCCTTCTCCTCCATGAAACTGTTCTAGTGAGATACTCTTTGTCCGAGAGGGAGTACTATATTTGAATCGGAAATCTATAGTAATATGTTTCAAGTTTTGCTAAATCACATCTGCTACCTCCATTCCTAAATGAGAATTAAGTACTCCATTTGTGATGTAAACGCTCTTATATTTCTTTACGGAGAAAGTATTTCACAACTAAGTTGTCTATTGTATTTCCGAAAAAAAAAGTCTATTGTATGATCAATTGTTATTAGATTCGTGCCAAACATTTTTTTTGTCCCAGCTGCAAGCCCACACTTTAGCCGCAACTAGGGTCTGATTTTTTTATCCCTATTGCAAGTCCACCATCGACTCGTAATTAAGCCTTTTTTTGTCCAAGTCGTAAGTCCACCCACAACTCGCAACTGTTCCTGGCCCTTTCGCCCTAGTTGCAAACCAACCTGAAAGTGCGTTATATTAACTAGAGGGGGAGTGAATAGGCGATTTTTATGAATTCTTCACTGATAAATTTGCTGGTGAGGAAATTCCTAAATGCAGAACTACTTGCAGCGGAGTAAGTACTCAAAAGTAAATATAGCATAACACAAGCATAGTCATCATGATGAAATGAAGACAAGCACAGAGTACAGAAAGCGTAAGCACAAGATAACACAGGATAAAGACGGACAGACTGAAAAAATTAAACCGAGGAAATTGAGAAGGTCCTCGGCCAAAGTCTTAAAACACATATGAACAATCATACAACAACTGAAATGAGGAAATGAAAGAGTTGAGAAAATAGAACCAGCAAGCACAGGCCAGAAAAGAATGATAAGGCTACCAAATAACTTGTTGATGGGCAATCATGAAGTATCGACCAAGAAAATGCTAATGTTGGCTACGTCGTCCGAGGGTGAACGGCTATCTTTGCTACGAACAGAGAGATCAGGATTGGAGGTATCAATCTGGTTGTATGCTAGAGATCATGGTGGCGACGACGACGACGTGGAGAAGAGCTGGATGCCGTCGCGATATGTCAACATTCGGAAGCTCGTCGAAGATGCAGGCCTGGCATATTTCCGACCATCGTGCAAAGATTGGGCAGTGTTGGAAACAAGGTTAGAGTGGTTTTGCCCCGGGAGCAACCGTTTGATAATCTGGGTTTCTCGGATTGTTTGTTCTTGACCTAGTGAGCACGGAGATACAAAGGGCCGAAGGAGATAGCCATGGACACATCTGGCCTTATGAAATAGACTTGACGCTTTCCTTCTCCATGAAACCGTTCTAGTGGGATACTTTTTGTCCGAGAGGGAGTACTATATTTGAATCCAAAATCTATAGTAATATCTTTGTCAGTTTTATTAAACCACATCTAGATGAAAATTAAGTCCTATGAGGTATTAAGTACGACGACTTCTCGACTCTCTACTACAATAAGTTTTGTCCAGCTCCGATGAGGAAGGGACGATGACGGCGGCGTGCCTTCGACTCGCTTCGGTGCTTGTAGTCGCCCCTAGATGGTCTACGAATTTGAATGTAATTATTATGTATGGTGTTCTTGTACTGCCATGATGAAAAATAAATAGACCAAAAGTGTTCTCTACTACTCCCTTCATTCCTAAATATAAGTCATTTTAGAGATTTTAATATGGACTACATACGGATGTATATAGACATAGTTTAGAGTGTAAATTCATTAAATTTTACTTCGTATGTAGTCCATATTAGAATATCTAACAAGACTTATATTTAGGAGCGAAGGGGGAGCATTTTCAACAGGTGCGCTAAACAAGCGCCGCGCCGCAAATTTATCCATTTTAGCGCGCGCAATCACTAGTGTGTCTCCAGCGGGCGCGCAATAACCGCGCGCGCGGCATATAGAGTTGGGCGCGCGGTCCATCGTTATCGTGCGCTGCGTATTTGGGGCGCCCGCTTCCGCGCGCGGCACACACGAGCGCTCGCGCCACACTCTTTTCCCCGCGCCACCTTCGCCCCGCACGTGCCGGCGCCGACGAGCTGACCCGATGGACCCACGCGCCGGCACTCCCCTCACCCCATCCTACAGCCACGAACCCTCCAGCGCCGCCGCCGCCGCCGCCGCAAACCATAGCGCTGGGAGCGTTGGCCACGCCTCCGCCGGAGCTCCTCCGAGCATCGGCCTCTCGCGCGGCCTCTTCGTGCCGCCGCGGATGACCTCGGAGGCTGGTGGCATCGCGCCGGCGCCTGCCTCGACGGCTCCGGCACCTCAAAGCTCCCAAATGCGCCGCGGCAGAAGAAGGGCAAGACATCCGCGAAGAAGAACAAGGCGGCGGACAGCTCCGGCACCTCGAAGGCGCCGAGGAAAAAGCTTGCAGGGCGTGTGACGAGCGCGGCGGCTACCGAAGCGCTGGCGAGCTCACTTGTTGAGCCGGCGGCCGACGCGCACCATGTGTTCGACGATATGCCCCAAAGGTAAAAGATTCCCGAACTTTTTTCCTTCTTTATTTTTTGAATGCATGCATATAGATAGCTTATTGCATTGTTCTATATACTTTGTAGTGTGAACGATGATGCATACATGTCAACTATGGGTGTTGGCTCGAACAATTCGCATTGGTCTCAAACCAATGACATGCATTTTGAAGACCATGAGTTCGAGGTGGACGAGGATGGTGAGGGCATTGTCGACGCACCGAAAGGAAGAGCGGGCAATTACACCAACGCCGAAGACATCTTACTATGCAATACTTGGTTGCAAGTGTCGAGGGATCCATCCATTGGAGGTGATCAAAGTAGAGATGCTTATTGGTTCTGGATGAAAGAACACTTTGATCTGCGCAACATGAGTGGAATTGACTGCTCCGCACGATCACTTCGCTCCCGGTGGTCGACCATCAATAGGGTTTGTCAACAATGGTCGGCCGCACAAAAAGCGGTTGACAAGTTGAACCCAAGTGGCACCAACGATGATGACAGGGTAAGTGTGGTTTCATCATTCCTCATGTTCACATCATGCTTGTTCTTGGTATTTCTTGTGCTAACTTGTTTTGTTTTCATGTAGTTGAACATTGCACAAAACTTGTTCAAAGGAGAGGAGAAGAGGACCAAGAAGGGGAAGATCAAGAAAGGAAGGCCATTTACCTTGCCTCATTGCTATGAAATATTGAAGGATGATGAGAAATGGAAGAAGCGTGAGGATATTGATGATTTGGATTTGAGCAAAAAACACAAGCGAACAATTGATTTGGAAGATGATATGAGGATGATGCATCAAGTGAAGATGGCAAGAGAAGCCCCACCCCAAACTCGGTTTCATACTCAAAGACAAAACGACCGGATGGCACGAAGAAAGACAAAGAAAAGAAGAAGTGGAAAGAAGATGATGAGATCAAAAATGCTATGGAAGCAATTGTCAATGCAAGAAGAGAAGCCAACGAGGTGAGGAAAATGGCAAGGAACCAAGATGCCACGGCCGAGGAGAGGAGGTTGGCGGCCGAGGAGAGGAGGGTGGCCGCCGAGGAGAGGAAAGTGGCATTGGAGGAGAGGAAGGTGGGCATGGAGGAGCGGGCTAAGTTGTTGGAATGGGAGAAGCACTTGTTCTTCTTGGACACATCTTTGTTCAATGATGCGCAAAAGGAGTATGTCAATCTTGCCCGTGAAGAAGTCTTGATCCAAACAAGAGCCATGATTCGCACAATGGGTGGCGGTGGCCTTGGCGGCATGGGTGGAGGTGGCGGCATGGGTGCCGGTGGCGGTGACGGCATGGGTACCGGTGGCCTTGGCGGCATGGATGGCATTGGTGCCATGGGTGGCTTTGGAGCTGCCATGGGTGGCTTTGGAGCTACCATGGGCGGCATGTGTGTCGGTGTCAAAATCGGTGGATCTCGGGTAGGGGGTCCCGATCTGTGCGTCTTAGGCTGATGGTAATAGGAACCAAGGGACACAATGTTTACCCAGGTACGGGCCCTCTCGATGGAGGTAAAACCCTACTTCCTGCTTGATTAATATTGAAGATATGAGTAGTACAAGAGTAGATCTACCACGAGATCATAGAGGCTAAACCCTAGGAGCTAGCCTATAATGGTATGATTGTAAATGTGATCGGCCTCTTAAGGACCAACCTCTCCGGTTTATATAGACACCGGAGAGGGCTAGGGTTTACATGGAGTCGGTTACAAGGAAAGAAATATAATATCCAGATCGCCAAGCTTGTCTTCCACGCAAAGGAGAGTCCCATCCAGACACGGGACAGAGTCTTGAGTCTTGTATCTTCACGCTTCGATAATCCGGACGATGTATATAGTCCGGTTGTCCGGATACCCCCTAATCCAGGACTCCCTCAGTAGCCCCTGAACCAGGCTTCAATGACAATGAGTCCGGCGCGCAGTCTTGTCTTCGGCATTGCAAGGCGGGTTCCATCTCCAAATACTCCAAAGTACCTGTTACGACGAATAGTGTCCGGCATCCCATCAATGTTGTACTCCTCGGCTTTAGTGTCTCAATAATGACCATCTCCACGCGTCGAACGAATGCGAAGAGTCGAGGCATTTTTGCATTTGCCACCCTTAATCCTCCGAGCTGACCGTCTATTTGAAGGGACGGGGATTCTCAGATCCAAACCTCACTCTCCCTCCCTGAGCCAGCATCCAACAGAGCGCTCCGCAAAAAACCATTCCAACATGGCCGGCCGGCGCAGCTCTTCTGCTCGCTCTCCTCGTTCCAAGTCGGGGGATTGGGGAGAGTGTTCAGTTCCTCATAGCCGTTTGATAGAGTTACAAACCCAAGGGTTTATCCCACCAGCGTTCATGGTCCCGGTCCGAGCCGGAATAGCCACTTATGACGGAGGGGAACAAGCGGAGGGATCTCCAAATCCATCTCTAGAGGAGCGTATATGCCTCATCCCGCATCTGCTAAGGGGCGTCGGGTTTCCTATCCACCCGTTTCTTCGCGGGCTCCTGGAGTTCTACGGCCTCCGGTTGCACAACCTCACCCCTGCCTCCGTTCTGCATATAGCAGGGTACGTCGCCCTTTGCGAGCTATTTTTAGGCTGCGAACCTCACTTCAGATTATGGAGGAAGTTGTTCTGCCTTGTCCCCCGCACCCAAGGAGAATCCCTATGTCAAGTGGGCGGGGCCGAAGTATGGCGCATTGCCGAGACCGGATACTTGTCCGACACTCCTAAGAAGGCACCAGAAAACTGGCCTTCAGAGTGGTTTTACATTGATGACATTCCTCAAAGACCATAAGAACTTCGTCTCTGTCACTGAAGAATATGACTGAACTGTATGAGATTTCCAATGGCTTCACTCGAAGGGATTGGTAGGTGTAGGATTTTGAGTTGAGCATCACATGGAAATTTTTCCTTAGTATTTCCTCGACCCCGTTTAACAGTACGGTGTTTCCTATGATTCAAGAAAGAGAAAATGAAACTACAAAAAGAAAATTCTTCACGCTTCATGTACTCGAATGAATTCCAAGTCTTCAGGGTCACACCAATTTCTTCACTTTCAAAGTCTTCAGAAATCCAAAGTCTTCAGTCGAAGAACTTCATTTTTAGGGGTCGACTTTCTCTATAAATATCAAACTCCTCATAGACTTATAGACCTGTATACACTCACAAACGCATCAGTCCCTTAACCTATAAGTCTTCAATGCACCAAAATCACTAAGGGGCACTGTCGGTGTCAAAACCGGCGGATCTCGGGTAGGGGGTCCCAAACTGTGCGTCTAGGCGGATGGTAACAGGAGACAAGGGACATGATGTTTTACCCAGGTTCGGGCCCTCTTGATGGAGGTAAAACCCTATGTCCTTCTTGATTGATATTGATATTGTGGATGTTTACAAGAGTGGATCTACCACGAGATCAAGGAGGCTAAACCCTAGAAGCTAGCCTATGGTATGATTGTAATGGTTGTTGTTGTTGTTGTTGTTGTGTCCTACGGACTAGAGCCATCCGGTTTATATAGACACCGGAGAGGGCTAGGGTTACATAGAGTCGGTTACAATGGTAGGAGATCTACGTATCCGTATCGCCAAGCTTGCCTTCCACGCCAAGGAAAGTCCCATCCGGACACGGGACGAAGTCTTCAATCTTGTATCTTCATAGTCTTGGAGTCCGGTCGATGACGATAGTCCGGCCGATGATAGTTCGGCCGATGATGGTAGTCCGGCTATCCGGACACCCCCTAATCCAGGACTCCCTCAGTAGCCCCTGAACCAGGCTTCAATGACGATAAGTCCGGTGCGTATATTGCTTGGCATTGCAAGGCGGGTTCCTCCTCCGAATGATAGAAGATTGTGAACACCAGGATAGTGTCCGGCTCTGCAAAATAAATTCCACATTCCACCATAGAGAGAATAATATATACACAAGTTCAATCTGCTGACGCTTTTTCCGGCATGACGTCACGCCACTACCAAGCCATTACTTGAATCGTTTTTTACTCTACCACCTCAGCGCATTTAGCGAAGCGGTTTCCTTGGCACGTCTTGTCGAAGCAGAGATCGTGTTCCCCCTTAATCCGGGATTCTCATCAATACGGACGTGGGTAACCCAACCGCGCCATTGATGGTGACGCTTGGGGGATAAGCGAGTTTTACCAGGCCGGTGGGGGACGCGTAGACTTCGCCCGCCCATATAAGGGATAAGGACTCACCTTTTTACCTACGCCTTCTTCCTCCTTTGCTTATCCATCTCCGCGCACTCGAGCTCCAGCGCCCAAGCCCGCACATCTCGTCTCAACCTTCCCCAGTCATGTCTGGAGCGGGAGGCAAGTGGATGACCTCCTCCGTTGCGGAGGAGCACATCGAAAGACTGCGCAGCGCCGGCTACCTGTCCGGCGACATCGCGCACCGGCTGCCCGATGAGGGGCAGCTCACCCCACCCCCAGGCCCCATGAGAGGGTCGTTTTTCTTCCCCACTTCCTCCGCGGACTGGGCTTTCCACTTCACCCTTTTGTCCGGGGCTCATGTTCTACTACGGCCTGGATTTCCATGATCTGGCACCGAACTTCATCCTCAACATCTCGGTGTTTATCGTCGTGTGCGAGGCCTTCCCCTGCATCCAGCCCCACTTCGGCTTGTGGCTCAAGACCTTCAATGTCAAGCCGAAGGTAGTGAAGGGCACTCAAGCGGAGTGCGGAGGCGCCATGTTGGGCAAGATGCCCAACGTCCTTTAGTTCGAAGGGGCCTTCGTGGAATCCGTCAAGGGGTGGCAATCGGGGTGGTTCTATATCACCGAGCCGCGTGACCCTACGTGGGCGGCGGCCCCCGAGTTCAGATCTGGTATCCCACGCAGCTCACCTCCTGGAAAGAGAAGGGCTTGCTGTGGGGTAGTTCGGAGGAGCTGACGGGACTCCAAGCCTGTATCCAGAAGCTAGTGAAGAAGCTCAGGCTGGTTAACGTGGTCCAAGTCATGCTCGTCCGCCGGATTCTCCCATGCCAAGAGCGGGCATTCAATCTGTGGGAGTTCGATCCGGAACAGCACCCGGCGCTGAGCGGGCTCTTCGACACGACGTACGAAGGCGCCTGGAGGGTGCTGTTTAAGGGCGCCGAAGCCCCCGCATTCGCGAATGAAGATCGCGGATTTCGCTCGCAGCGCCAAGCCAACGAGGTAAGTGATTCTACCCCTTTACAGGACACTTTCTTTTCATAGTTTGACTCTATGCGGGTTTTAATTTCCCCTTTTCCTTTGACAGGACTGGATGAGGAAGGCGGAGCAGATTATCTGCCCGGCTCCTATGCCAGAAAACCCAGTAGACGCCCGTCTAGCGAGGCTGCTGGTTCCGGCACCGCACGTGGTGCCGGAGAAGAAGGCCAAGAAGGAGGCCACGGGTGCTCGAAAGAGTTCCCGTTTTCAGGTGTCCGATGACTCCGGGGCGGACTCCTCCCCCGAAAACGAGGAGGAGAAAGAGGACTCTCTCCTAGAGGAGGGAGAGAAGAAGAGGAAGGCTTCCCCAACAGGGGAGGCCGAAGGGTCCGAGAGGGGAAGGACTATTCCCCCGGACAGCTCCGCCAACATCAACGTTGGCGAGGAAGAATGGCCTTCAAGGGCCAGGCCTCTGGCGAGATCGTAAGTATCCGGATTCCTGAATGATTTATAATTTCTTTTTCTGCGTCACATAGTGTCATTCTGATGCCGCATGCTGCCTGTAGTCCGGCCAATGATGATCTCCCCGCTTCATCGAGCGGGTCGTTGGCTCCGTCGGATGTAGACTCCATCCCGACCACCTCCACCCCTCGCGACACCGAGGACGCCGAGGTGGGATCCCAAGAAGGGGCCCATCAGGGGGAGGCTCCGGAGGCGCCACAAGGCGGCCTCCCGGACTTTGCGCCGGACTCCACATCAAAACCCGCAGTGGTTCCGGAGTCTGGCCGGCGGCCCCTTCGCACGAAGGGCAAGACCGTGATGCCAGCGGCTTCCGTCCAACCGGAGGCGCCGGACAATTTGTTGGAGGCGCTCCAGAGCGCTTCCATCGAGGAAGAACACCGCACTATTATGAGTGTTGTGATTCAGAAGGTACAGCTTGCCAAGAGCAGGCTGACCGAAGCCTGCAGTAGCCTTCTATCAGGCTTTGAGGTAAGAAGTTAAAAATATGCAATGTAATACCGCATAGACAGTAGCCCCTGATGCTCGGTTCGGTGTTCGGAAAGAAAAGTCAGACTGAGGATCTGAAAAAAAAAAGATATACGTAGGGTTGCTAAAAAATTATGTCAATATGGGTTGTAGGCTGCGCTGCTGACCTCTGCCGCACTGACTGCGGAGGTCGGTGCTTTGAAGCAGGAGCTCAAGCGGTCCGAGCAAGAGCTCGGCCGTGCCAAGAAGCAGCTCCAGGACAAAGAAGGTGAGTAACACCACTATGAACTTGTACCTTACAGAAAAGTATTTAGGTTGCCACAAAAAATAACAAGGATAACATGGGTACTGCAGGGGCCACGAACGAGGTGGCGACCCTGAAGGAGGCCGTGTCCGCGGCCGAACACAATGAGGACGCGGAACGGGCAGAGCGAGAAAAGAAGGAGGCGCGGGTGGCGGTGGTTCGGCAAGAGCTCCAGTCTCTCATGGAAAAGCATGAGAGTTTGGAGCGTGACTCAAAGACTCGAGAGTCCGAGCTTGCCTCGGCTCTCGAAAGTGCCAAAACTGCCAAGGCCGATGCCCATAAGTCCCTTCAGGAGATTGAGTTGGTGAGGAAGATAGCGGCGGGTAAGGCATTTTTCATGCAAAGCAAGCATGTGAATGTAAATTACGTGTTACTTACCCGAATTCGGAGCTCTCCAGGGGCGTTTGCAGATCTGCCTCGCAGTGTGTCTGATGCCGCCGCATTCTACCGAGCCGAGGAGGGGAGCTCAACGGAGAAGGTCTTCTGGTCTCAGTATGCTGAGGCCGGCCATCCGGTGCCCCCTAGCGACCAGCTGAAGCAGCTGGTCGAGCTCCACAAGGTGGCCGAGCAGGCCATGAAGGGCCTCATAGTCCGGCTGTGGCCTGGAGAGGCCATGCCTGGGAGCTACTTCAGCCTCGTGCGACGGTTGGTGGATGCGTGCCCCTGGGTGGAGGTTATCAAGCGCTCCGCCTGTATTGAAGGTGCTCGTCGGGCCCTTGCCCGCGCAAAGGTGCATTGGGGCAAGCTGGATGTGGAGAAGCTAATCACTGACGCGCCACCAGCGAGCAACAAATATCGTACGCCCGAGATGTACTATAAGACTGTCCTGAAGGGTGCCTGCAAGATTGCGGATGAGTGCCCCAGGGATGTAATTATTGAGTAAATTCGCAATGTGTTATCCTGTGCGCTAAAAACTTTGTTCGTATGCGCTAAGCAACGCTTGTTAATTTAAAATATTACCTTCTGTGCGGCCATTTATTAAATCTGAGAGATGGCAAGTCGTCGGCTTCAGCCCCCATGCCACGAGTGCTAGGGTGTTCGGGATAAACTTGAGCACTCTTGTTCCCATTTTTGGGTCCATCTAGGGAGGCGCTCAACACAACGAACAAGGCAACCGGACTTATGGTGCTTGAACACTCTCACTTAGCCATAGAATTCTATAATTTTAAATTTCAGCGAAGCCCCTAGTATTCGGAAGACCGAATTCGGGGCGCTATCGACGCCTTCGTCGGACATTATCCGGTACTTCGCTCGAAGCGGCGTAGGTCTTTAAGGACCCGAAAAGACCTCTCGAACAGCGACCAGTCTCTCGCCTTATCATGACAGTCAGTTTTAGCTTTCTCCACTGAGGCGTTAACCCGGCTCAACTGGGGCGTAATCGAAGTGGTTCTCCCAGTGCTACCTTAGCCGATAGAACGGAACGTAAGGTGCCAAACATGGGAGCCGGGCAAACCCAACTATTGACCCAAGACATGATTCGAAGCCGATTCATATAATGCTATAAGTTCAGGGTGCCGCACTTGTGAAAGTGTTCGGACTTTATCACACCATAATGCGGGGAACATAAGCCCCTGGTGTATTTGGCCATACCAAAATGTACGGATGCAACATGTCGTAAATGAACATATATATAAGGTAATGCAATTATGGGCAAAAGGAGCTGCATTTTATTCGAGAAGATCTGCTATGAGTGCGGAATGATACAAATAGTGCGGAAAGCAAGGGATTGGACGAATTAAAGGTGTCTCCCTCCAGGGGTAGGCCGCAGAATGGTGTATTTAACAAATTTAATGCTCGTAATGGAGACCACCTGAGTGTTCGTCGCAGCCTTTGTCCCTCCCTGGCTGTTGCATCATGAGTTCGGCAGGTTCGCCGCCGGACAGAGTTCTGCATAAAAAAGAGAGAAAATAAAAGATAAAAAAGAGCGACACACTTGGGAGCCCCTGGTGTGGTCGAACCGCACTCTAGGTCTGTTGTGGTTGTGCCTCTCCCCCTATGCCCATGGTACCTCCAGGGCGTAATTATGTACGCGGAGGGTTTGTCTTACGATTGTGCGAGGGCTGGGGTTGAGGCCGCATTGCTACGCGTGCTCGGAACGTGCCAGGTGGTCTTGGTTGATGTTGCTCCGGGCGCGTTTGGCCGTGTCCGTTTGTTTAACGGCTGGACTCGAAAATTGCCTTAAAAGGCTGGTCTGTACTTCTGCCGCGAGAGCCGCTGTATATTCCTCCGTTCGGAGGGAGCGTTCTGTGTTTCCATTGACCGTGATGACTCCACGAGGGCCTGGCATCTTGAGCTTAAGGTATGCATAATGCGGCACCGCGTTGAATTTTGCGAACGCGGTTCGTCCGAGCAGAGCGTGATAGCCACTGCGGAACGACACTATGTCGAAGATTAACTCCTCGCTTTGGAAATTATCCGGGGATCCGAAGACCACTTCCAGTGTAACTGAGCCTGTACAACTGGCCTCGACACCTGGTATGACGCCTTTGAAGGTTGTCTTTGTAGGTTTAATCCTTGAAGGGTCTATGCCCATCTTGCACACTGTATCCTGATAAAGCAGGTTCAGGCTACTGCCGCCGTCCATCAGGACTCTCGTGAGGTGAAATCCATCGACGATTGGGTCTAAAACCAATGCGGAGAATCCGCCATGGCGGATACTGGTCGGATGGTCTCTTCGATCGAAAGTGATCGGGCAAGAGGACCATGGGTTGAATTTTGGGGCGACTGGCTCCATCGCGTATACGTCCCTTAGTGCACGCTTCCGCTTCCTCTTGGGTATATGCGTTGCGTATATCATGTTTACCGTCCGAACTTGAGGGGGAATCCCTTTTGTCCTCTGTTGTTCGGCGGTCGGGTCTCTTCCTCGTCATCGCTGTGTAGCCCCTTGTCATTGTTTTCGGCGATTAATTTGCCTGCCTGCTTGAATACCCAACAATCTCTGTTGGTGTGGTTAGCTGGCTTTTCGGGGGTTCCATGTATTTGACAGGAGCGGTCGAGTATTCGGTCCAAATTGGACGGGCCCGGAGTGGTTCTTTTGAATGGCTTCTTCTGTTGACCGGGCTTGGAGCCTCGGAATCCTTCGTTGATTGCCGTATCCTCATTGTTGTCGCTGTTAATGCGGCGTTTGTTATTGTTTTGACGTGACCTGCCATTGCGGTCCTTGGTATCCGGACTGCCAGCGTTTTTGTTGAGGTTGTTGCTGCGAGCTAGCCAGCTATCCTCTCCCGCACAGAAGCGAGTCATGAGTGATGTGAGGGCTGCCATGGATTTCGGCTTCTCCTGTCCTAGGTGCCGGGCCAGCCACTCGTCGCGGATGTTATGTTTGAAGCCAGCGAGGGCCTCTGCATCCGGACAGTCGACGATTTGATTTTTCTTTGTTAAGAACCGTGTCCAGAATTGCCTGGCCGATTTGTCTGGCTGCTGGATTATGTGGCTTAGGTCATCTGCGTCCAGTGGTCGCACATACGTGCCCTGGAAGTTGTCGAGGAATGCGGCTTCCAGGTCTTCCCAGCATCCAATTGACTCTGCGGGCAGGCTGTTAAGCCAGTGCCGAGCTGGTCCTTTAAGCTTGAGCGGGAGATATTTGATGGCGTGAAGATCGTCGCCACGGGCCATATGTATATGGAGGAGATAATCCTCAATCCAAACCGCGGGGTCTGTTGTGCCATTGTAGGATTCGATATTAACGGGTTTAAACCCTTCAGGGATTTGATGATCCATTACTTCGTCAGTGAAGCATAGTGGGTGCGCGGCGCCTCTGTATTGAGCAATATCGCGACGTAGCTCGATAGAGCGTTGTCTGCTGTGTTCGGCCCGGCCGGAGTAGTTGTATCCGGCGCGACGGTATTCGTCGTGGGTCTTGGGGCGCCCACGTGATCCATAGATAGATCTGGATTGTCTTGCCTTGTCCTCCAATATATCCCGCAAGTCTGGCGCGTTCCCCCGTGGCTTCATGCTTTTTGAGCAATGCCGGGGTACGGTTTTGGTGGAGGGCTTGCATGCCTCTCTGTCGTGGCCACGAGGTGGTCGGTCTGCCGGATTGTGCGCTGGTGATGCAGGTTTGTACGCTTCCTCCTCTAGTCGGGGGAGCAACTTGCGTTTTGGGTAAATTTTGGAGGGGCGTTCGAGTTCATACTCTTCGGCCGCGAGGACCTCGGTCCATCTGTCGGCCAGCAGGTTTTGATCAACTTGAAGCTGTTGCTGCTTTTTCTTTAGGCTGTTTGCTGTGGCCATTAGCCTGCGTCTGAAAGGCTCTTGTTCGATGGGATCCTCAGGCACGACGAATTCGTCGTCATCGAGGCTTGCCTCGTCTCCGGAGGGAGGTAAGTAATTATCATCCTCGACCTCTTCGTCTGCCGCCCTCTCGTGAGGGCTTGCTTCTGCCTCCTCCTGTGCTGGATCGTGCTGGAGGGGGTTGTCTTCGGCACTTTCTGGGGTGTTATTATCTCCTGTGCCGGAATCTCTATTCTTGCTGTGGCGGGATTTAGAGCGGCACCGCTGACGTCGGCACTTGGGCTGTTTCTTTAAGGAATCGGCCTCCGTTGCTTCTTCGCCGTCCCCATCTTTTGGGGTGTCCACCATGTATATGTCGTATGACGAGGTGGTCTTCCAGTGTCCTGTAGGCACTGGTTCTTGATAGTCTCCGGCATCGTCGTCCATACCGTCGATCTCTTCGGAGTCGTAGTTGAGTACGTCGGTTAGATCATCGACGGTGGCTACGAAGTGGGTGGTGGGTGGGCTCTGAATTTCTTCGTCGTCCGCGTCCCAACCATCCTAGCCGTAGTTCGGCCAGGGCTCTCCGGATAGCGAGAGATGCTTCAGCGAATTTAAGATATCGCTGAAAGGTGAGTGCTGAAAGATGTCCGCAGCGGTGAATTCCATGATCGGCGCCCAATCGGATTCGACTGGCAGGGGCGCAGGAGGTTCGGAGTCCGGCAGAGAGTCCGGCACCTCGGAGTCATGAGCTTTATGCGGGACAAGGTAAGTGTTCGGCTCCGTCGCCGTAGAAGTTGCAGCTCCTGAGGCGGTGTCCAGCCATCCGTCCTCGATCTGTGCGGTCAGCTCCGGACTATGGGTCGGAGCGGATTCGTGTGCGGCCTCCAAGGTGCTGTCCGGCGTCAGAGTTAGGTCGTGCCCATCGTGACAGCGCGGCACGCTCGGCTGTGGCTCAGATCCATCGAAGATCAAGTCCTCGCGGATATCGGCCATGAAGTTTATGCTTCCAAACCTGACCAGGCGGCCAGGGGCGTAGCTTTCGATCTGCTCCAGATGGCCAAGTGAGTTGGCCCGCAGTGCGAAGCCGCCGAATACGAAGATCTGTCCGGGGAGAAAAGTCTCACCCAGGACTGCGTCGTTGTCGATTGAAGAGGCCATCAAGCCTATCGGTGATGACACAGAGGAACTCTCAATGAAAGCACCAATGTCGGTGTCAAAACCGGCGGATCTTGGGTAGGGGGTCCCGAACTGTGCGTCTAGGCGGATGGTAACAGGAGACAAGGGACATGATGTTTTACCCAGGTTCGGGCCCTCTTGATGGAGGTAAAACCCTACGTCCTGCTTGATTGATATTGATATTGTGGATGTTTACAAGAGTGGATCTACCACGAGATCAAGGAGGCTAAACCCTAGAAGCTAGCCTATGGTATGATTGTAATGGTTGTTGTTGTTGTTGTTGTGTCCTACGGACTAGAGCCATCCGGTTTATATAGACACCGAAGAGGGCTAGGGTTACATAGAGTCGGTTACAATGGTAGGAGATCTACGTATCCGTATCGCCAAGCTTGCCTTCCACGCCAAGGAAAGTCCCATCCGGACACGGGACGAAGTCTTCAATCTTGTATCTTCATAGTCTTGGAGTCCGGTCGATGACGATAGTCCGGCCGATGATAGTTCGGCTGATGATGGTAGTCCGGCTATTCGGACACCCCCTAATCCAGGACTCCCTCAGGCACTAGATGCACTTACAATCTCCCCTTTTTTGGTGATTGATGACAATATAGGTTAAGTTTTCAATGGGGATAGACATATGAAGTGTAAATACTGATATTGAGGAATTTGATTGCAAGATATAGAAGAACTCCCCCTGAAGATGTGCATAGTGAGGAATTTGCTTTTGAAGCAATGCACAGTTGAAGAGTATAATCATGGAGATCTCCCCCTATATCTTGTAATTCATACACGCATTTGACATATAATATGAAGAATTTGGAATGCATGATGAAATTGAAGGAAATATGCCCTAGAGGCAATAATAAAGTTATTATTTATTTCCTTATATCATGATAAATGTTTATTATTTATGCTAGAATTGTATTAACCGGAAACATAATACATGTGTGAATACGTAGACAAACATAGTGTCACTAATATGCCTCTACTTGACTAGCTCATTTATCAAAGATGGTTATGTTTCCTAACCATGGACAAAAGAGTTGTCATTTGATTAACGGGATCACATCATTAGGAGAATGATGTGATTGACTTGACCCATTCCGTTAGCTTAGCACTTGATCGTTTAGTATATTGCTATTGCTTTCTTCATGACTTATACATGTTCCTGTAACTATGAGATTATGCAACTCCCGTTTACCGGAGGAACACTTTGGGTGCTACCAAACGTCACAACATAACTGGGTGATTATAAAGGAGTACTACAGGTGTCTCCGAAGGTACATGTTGGGTTGGCGTATTTCGAGATTAGGTTTTGTCACTCCGATTGTCGGAGAGGTATCTCTGGGCCCTCTCGGTAATGCACATCACTATAAGCCTTGCAAGAAATGTAGCTACTGAGTTAGTTATGGAATGATGTATTACGTAACGAGTAAAGAGACTTGCCGGTAACGAGATTGAACTAGGTATTGGATACCGACGATCAAATCTTAGGCAAGTAACATACCGATGACAAAGGGAACAACGTATGTTGTTATGCGGTTTGACCGATAAAGATCTTCGTAGAATATGTGGGAACCAATACGGGCATCCAGGTCCCGCTATTGGTTATTGACCGGAAACAAGTTCTAGGTCATGTCTACATAGTTCTCGAACCCGTAGGGTCCGCACGCTTAACGTTTCGTTGACGATATAGTATTATATGAGTTATGTATGTTGGTAACCGAATGTTGTTCGGAGTCGCGAATGAGATCATGGACATGACGAGGAACTCCGGAATGGTCCGGAGATAAAGTTTGATATATGGGATAATAGTGTTTGATCTCCGGAAGAGTTCCGGAATTCACCGGAAGGGGTTCCGGATGTTTCCCGAAATGTTTGGGTACAAGAACACATTATTTGGGCCAAAGGGGAAAGCCCACAAGGTTTTTGGAAAGCACAAAAGGAAGTTTTGCGGAGTCCAGGGGCCAGATGCCAGGGTCCCTGGCGTCTGGGTCCAGACGCCGGGAACCCTGGCGTCTGGCCCTGGAGTCCGAGAAGGAGTCTTGCCTTTCGGGTGAAACCGACTTTTTGGAGGCTTTTACTCCAAGTTTCGACCCCAAGGCTCAACATATAAATAGAGGGGCAGGGCTAGCACCAAAGACACATCAAGAAACACCAAGCCGTGTGCCGGCAACCCCGTCCCCTCTAGTTTATCCTCCGTCATAGTTTCTGTAGTGCTTAGGCGAAGCCCTGCGGAGATTGTTCTTCACCAACACCGTCACTATGCCGTCGTGCTGCCGGAACTCATCTACTACTTCGCCCGTCTTGCTGTATCGAGAAGGCGAGGACGTCATCGAGCTGAACGTGTGCAGAACTTGGAGGTGCCGTGCGTTCGGTACTTGGATCGGTCGGATCGTGAAGACGTACGACTACATCAACCACGTTGATAAATGCTTCCGCTTAGCGATCTTCAAGGGTATGAAGATACACTCCCTTTCTCGTTGCTATGCATCACCATGATCTTGCGTGTGCGTAGGAAAATTTTGAAATTACTACGTTTCCCAACAGTGGCATCTGAGCCTAGTTTTATGCGTAGATGTCATATGCACGAGTAGAACACAAGTGAGTTGTGGGCGATACAAGTCATACTGCTTACCAGCATGTCATACTTTGGGCTCAGTGATATTGTGAGATGAAGCGGCCCGGACCGACATTACGCGTACGCTTACGCGAGACTGGTTTCACCGTTACGAGCACTCGTGCTTAAAGGTGACTGGCGGGTGTCTGTCTCTCTCACTTTAGCTGAATCGAGTGTGGCTACGCCCGGTCCTTGCAAAGGTTAAAACAGCATTAACTTGACGAACTATCGTTGTGGTTTTGATGCGTAGGTAAGAACGGTTCTTGCTAAAGCCCGTAGCAGCCACGTAAAATTTGCAACAACAAAGTAGAGGACGTCTAACTTGTTTTTGCAGGGCATGTTGTGATGTGATATGGTCAAGACGTGATGCTATATTTTATGGTATGAGATGATCATGTTTTGTAACTGAAGTTATCGGCAATTGGCAGGAGCCATATGGTTGTCGCTTTATTGTGTGAAATGCAAACGCCCTGTAATTGCTTTACTTTATCACTAAACGGTAGCGATAGTCGTAGAAGCAATAGATGGCGTAACAACAACGACGCTGCGATGGAGATCAAGGTGTCGCGCCGGTGACGATGGTGATCACGACGGTGCTTCGAAGATGGAGATCACAAGCACAAGATGATGATGGCCATATCATATCACTTATATTGATTGCATGTGATGTTTATCATTTATGCATCTTATCTTGCTTTGATTGACGGTAGCATTTTAAGATGATCTCTCACTAAATTATCAAGAAGTGTTCTCCCTGAGTATGCACCATTGTGAAAGTTCTTCGTGCTGAGACACCACGTGATGATCGGGTGTGATAGGCTCTACGTTCAAATACAACGGGTGCAAAACAGTTGCACACACGGAATACTCAGGTTAAACTTGACGAGCCTAGCATATAACAGATATGGCCTCGGAACACGGAGACCGAAAGGTCGAGCGTGAATCATATAGTAGATATGATCAACATATTGGTGTTCACCGTTGAAACTACTCCATCTCACGTGACGATCGGACATGGTGTAGTTGATATGGATCACGTAATCACTTAGAGGATTAGAGGGATGTCTATCTAAGTGGGAGTTTTTAAGTAATATGATTAATTGAACTTAAATTTATCATGAACTTAGTCCTGGTAGTATTTTGCAAATTATGTTGTAGATCAATAGCTTGCGTTGTTGCTTTCATATGTTTATTTTGATATGTTCCTAGAGAAAATTGTGTTGAAAGATGTTAGTAGCAATGATGCGGATTGGATCCGTGATCTGAGGTTTATCCTCATTGCTGCACAGAAGAATTATGTCCTTAATGCACCGCTAGGTGACAGACCTATTGCAGGATCAGATGCAGACGTTATGAACGTTTGGCTAGCTCAATAAAATGACTACTTGATAGTTTAGTGCACCATGCTTAACGGCTTAGAATCAGGACTTCAAAGATGTTTTGAACGTCATGGACCATATGAGATGTTCCAGGAATTGAAGTTAATATTTCAAGCAAATATCCGAGTTGAGAGATATGAAGTCTCTAGCAAGTTCTATAGCTAAAAGATGGAGGAGAATCGCTCAACTAGTGAGCATGTGCTCAGATTGTGTGGGTACTTCAATCGCTTGAATCAAGTGGGAGTTAATCTTCCAGATAAGATAGTGATTGGCAGAGTTCTCTAGTCACCATCACCAAGTTAGTAGAACTTTGTGATGAACTACAGTATGCAAGGGATGACGAAAACGATTCCCGAGCTCTTCGTGATGTTGAAATCGACGAAGGTAGAAATCAAGAAAGAGCATCAAGTGTTGATGGTTGACAAGATCACTAGTTTCAAGAAAAGGGCAAAGGGAAAGAAAGGGAAACTTCAAGTAGAATGACAAGCAAGTTGTTACTCCCGCGAAGAAGCCCAAAGCTGGACCAAAGCCTGAAACTGAATGATTATACTGCAAAGGAAATGGTCACTGGAAGTGGAAATGCCCTAAATATTTGGTGGATAAAAAGGATGGCAAATTGAACAAGGGTATATTTGATATACATGTTATTGATGTGTACCTTACTAGTGTTTATAGTAGCCCCTGATTATTTGATACTTGTTCGGTTGCTAAATATTAGTAACTCGGAACAGGAGTTACAGAATAAACAGAGACTAGTTGAGGGTGAAGTGACGATGTGTGTTGGAAGTGGTTCCAAGATTGATATGATCATCATCGCACACTCCCTATACTTTCGGGATTAGTGTTAAACCTAAATAAATGTTATTTGGCGTTTGCGTTGAGCATGAATATGATTTGATCATGTTTATTGCAATACGGTTATTCATTTAAAATCAGAGAATAATAGTTGTTCTGTTTACATGAATAAAACCTTCGATGGTCATACACCCAATGAAAATAGTTTATTGGATCTCGATCGTAGTGATACACATATTCATAATATTGATGCCAAAAAGATGCAAAGTTTATAATGATAGTGCAACTTATTTGTGGCACTGCCGTTTGAGTCATATCGGTGTAAAGCGTATGAAGAAACTCCATGAAGATGGATTTTCGGAATCACTTGGTTATGAATCATTTGATGCTTGCGAACCATGCCTTTTGGGCAAGATGACTAAAACTCCATTCTCCGGAACAATGGAATGAGCTACTCGCTTATTGGAAATAATACATACCGATGTATGCGATCCGATGAGTGTTAAGGCTCGTGGCAAGTATCGTTATTTTCTAACCTTCACAGATGATTTGAGCAGATATGGGTATATCTACTTAATGAAACATAAGTCTGAAACATTTGAAAAGTTCAAAGGATTCCAGAGTGAAGTGGAGAATCATCGTAACAAGAAAATAAAGTTTCTACGATCTGATCGTGGAGTAGAATATTTGAGTTACGAGTTTGGTCTTCAATTAAAACAATGTGGAATAGTTTCACAAACTCATGCCACCTGGAACACCACAACTTAATGGTGTGTCTGAACGTCATAACAGTACTTTATTGGATATAGTGCAATCTATGATGTCTCTTACCGATTTACCACTATCGTTTTGGGGTTATGCATTAGAGATAGTTGCATTCACTTTAAATAGGGCACCATCAAAATCTGTTGAGATGACGCCTTTTGAACTATGGTTTGGCAAGAAACCAAAGTTGTTGTTTCTTAAAGTTTGGGGCTGCGATGCTTATGTGAAAAAGTTTCAACCTGATAAGCTCGAACCTAAATCGGAGAAGTGCGTCTTCATAGAATACCCAAAGGAAACTGTTGGGTACACCTTCTATCACAGATCCGAAGGCAAGTTATTCGTTGCTAAGATGGATCCTTTCTAGAGAAGGAGTTTCTCTCGAAAGAAGTGAGTGGGAGGAAAGTAGAACTTGATGAGGTAATTGTACCTTCTCCCAAATTGGAAAGTTGTTCATCACAGAAGTTAGTTCCAGTGATTCCTACACCAATTAGTGAGGAAGTTAATGATGATGATCATGAAACTTCAGATCAAGTTGCTACCGACCCTCGTAGGTCTTCCAGAGTAAGATCCGCACCAGAGTGGTACGGTAATCCTATTCTGAAAGTTATGTTACTAGACCATGACGAACCTATGAACTATGAGGAAGCGATGGTGAGCCCAGATTCCGCAAAATGGCTTGAGGCCATGAGATCTGAGATGAGATCCATGTATGAAAACAAAGTATGGACTTTGATTGACTTTCCCAATGATCGGCGAGACATTAAGATTAAATGGATCTTCAAGAGGAAGACGGACGCTGATAGTGTTACTATCTACAAAGCTAGAATTGTTGCAAAAGGTTTTCGACAAGTTCAAGGTCTTGACTACGATGAGAATTTCTCACTCGTATCTATGCTTAAGTCTGTCTGAATCATGTTAGCAATTGCCGCATTTTATGAAATCTGGCAAATGGATAAACAAAAATGCATTCCTTTATGGATTTATTAAAGAAGAGTTGTATATGATGCAACCAAGAGGTTTTGTCGATCCTAAAGGTGTTAACAAAGTGTGCAAGCTCCAGCGATCCATCTATGGACTGGTGCAAGCATCTCGGAGTTGGAATATACGCTTTGATAAGTTGATCAAAGCATATATTTTTATACGGACTTGCAGTGAAGCCTGTATTTACAATAAAGTGAGTGGGAGTACTACAGCATTTCTGATAAGTATATGTGAATGACATATTGTTGATCGGAAATAATGTAGAATTATTCTGCAAAGCATAAAGGGGAGTTTGAAAGGAGTTTTTTTTTCAAAGAAAGACCTCGGTGAAGCTGCTTACATATTGAGCATCAAGATCTATTGAGATAGATCAAGATGCTTGATAAGTTTTTCAATAAGTACATACCTTGTCAAGATTTTGAAATAGTTCAAAGAAAGAGTTCTTGTCTGTGTTGCAAAGGTGTGAAATTGAGTAAGACTCAAATCCTGACCACGGCAGAAAATAGAAAAGAGAATGGAAGTCATTCCCTATGCCTCAGTCATAGGTTCTATAAAGTATGCTATGTTGTGTACCAGACCTATTGTATACCTTGCTCTGAATTTGGCAAGGGAGGACAATAGTGATCTAGGAGTAGATCACTGGACATTGGTCAAGAATATCCTTAGTGAGGACTAAGGAAATATTTCTCGATTATGGAGGTGATAAAAGAGCCAATCGTAAAGAGTTACATCGGTGCAAGCTTTTACACCGATCCAGATGACTCTAAGTCTTAATCTGGATACATATTGAAAGTGGGAGCAATTAGCTAGAGTAGCTCCGTGCAGAGCATTGTAGACATAGAATATTTGCAAAATACATACGGCTCTGAATGTGACAGACCCGTTGACTAAGCTTCTCTCACGAGCAAAACATGATCACACCTTAGTATTCTTTGGGTGTTAATCACATTGCAATGTGAGCTAGATTATTGACTCTAGTAAACCCTTTGGGTGTTGGTCACATGACGACGTGAACTATGGGTGTTAATCATATACAGATATGAATATTGGTGTTAAATCACATGACGATGTGAACTAGATTATTGACTCTAGTGCAAGTGGGAGACTGAAGGAAATATGCCCTAGAGGCAATAATAAAGTTATTATTTATTTCCTTATATCATGATAAATGTTTATTATTCATGCTAGAATTGTATTAACCGGAAACATAATACATGTGTGAATACATAGACAAACATAATGTCACTAATATGCCTCTACTTGACTAGCTCGTTTATCAAAGATGGTTATGTTTCCTAACCATGGACAAAAGAGTTGTCATTTTATTAACGGGATCACATCATTAGGAGAATGATGTGATTGACTTGACCCATTCCGTTAGCTTAGCACTTGATCGTTTAGTATATTGCTATTGCTTTCTTCATGACTTATACATGTTCCTGTAACTATGAGATTATGCAACTCCCGTTTACCGGAGGAACACTTTGGGTGCTACCAAACATCACAACGTAACTAGGTGATTATAAAGGAGTACTACAGGTGTCTCCGAAGGTACATGTTGGGTTGGCGTATTTCGAGATTAGGTTTTGTCACTCCGATTGTCGGAGAGGTATCTCTGGGCCCTCTCGGTAATGCACATCACTATAAGCCTTGCAAGCAATGTAGCTAATGAGTTAGTTACGGAATGATGTATTACGTAACGAGTAAAGAGACTTGCCAGTAACGAGATTGAACTAGGTATTGGATACCGACGATCAAATCTCGGGCAAGTAACATACCGATGACAAAGGGAACAACGTATGTTGTTATGCGGTTTGACCGATAAAGATCTTCGTAGAATATGTGGGAGCCAATATGGGCATCCAGGTCCCGCTATTGGTTATTGACTGAAAACAAGTTCTAGGTCATGTCTACATAGTTCTTGAACCCGTAGGGTCCGCACGCTTAACGTTTCGTTGACGATATAGTATTATATGAGTTATGTATGTTGGTAACTGAATGTTGTTCGGAGGCGCGAATGAGATCATGGACATGACGAGGAACTCCGGAATGGTCCGGAGATAAAGTTTGATATATGGGATAATAGTGTTTGATCTCCGGAAGAGTTCCAGAATTCATCGGAAGGGGTTCCGGATGTTTCCCGAAATGCTTGGGTACGAGAACACGTTATTTGGGCCAAAGGGGAAAGCCCACAAGGTTTTTGGAAAGCGCAAAAGGAAGTTTTGCGGAGTCCAGGGGCCAGACGCCAGGGTCCCGGGCGTCTGGGTCCAGACGCCGGGAACCCTGGCGTCTGGCCCTGCAGTCCGTGAAGGACTCTTGCCTTTCGGGTGAAACCGACTTTGTGGAGGCTTTTACTCCAAGTTTCGACCCCAAGGCTCAACATATAAATAGAGGGGCAGGGCTAGCACCAAAGACACATCAAGAAACACCAAGCCGTGTGCCGGCAACCCCGTCCCCTCTAGTTTATCCTCCGTCATAGTTTCTGTAGTGCTTAGGCGAAGCCCTGCGGAGATTGTTCTTCACCAACACCGTCACCACGCCGTCGTGCTGCCGGAACTCATCTACTACTTCGCCCGTCTTGCTGGATCGAGAAGGCGAGGACATCATCGAGCTGAACGTGTGCAGAACTCGGAGGTGTCGTGCGTTCGGTACATGGATCAGTCGGATCGTGAAGACGTACGACTACATCAACCGCGTTGATAAACGCTTCCGCTTAGCGATCTTCAAGGGTATGAAGATACACTCCCTTTCTCGTTGCTATGCATCACCATGATCTTGCGTGTGCGTAGGAAAATTTTGAAATTACTATGTTTCCCAACAGAAATATGGTGACTGATGTAATTCAGCATGCGTGCATAGACATTAATGAGGAATAAGCATGCAGAAGTACTCAGCAAAAGTATCAGGCCACCATAGAGTTTAAGATTACAACTCGATCCAGCAAAGTCATCAGAAGAACGAGAGTTGTAACTTCGCAAAAAATGCCCATATAAGATAGACCCGTTTGAAGACTATCTCAAATTTCTCCCCCTTTGTCATCGAATGACCAAAAGGGTTTAAAAATGAGGACTAACGCCCCTGAAGAATATCATGAAGTTGGAGGAGCGCCAGCGTTGTTGGGGTCTTGAGTTGATGTAGGGCCTGCCGCAGTGTCATCCAAGTCTTCATATTCATCCGTGTCGCGTGACGAAGAAAATGAAATGGCTACCAAGGAAGGAACCTTGACCTTCTTGTATTTCTTCGGTGGAGGAGCAGACCGGTCAAAATCTTCCTTGAGGCCCATTTTCTTCAGATCTTCTTCACCATATACATGTGACAGAATAGCCCTGGTGCGATCGAAGACTTCATGGAGGTAGTAATGGTTTTTCTTCACTGCATTATGTGTAGCAGTCATGTTGTTAAGAATAGAACCAAACTGACGCTTAACCCATTTGTGGTTTCGATCCACCTTCTGGTGAAGACTAAGAAGCAGCTCACGGGCAGTCATCACACGAGGAGCAGTGGCTTGAGGATTTGGCTTGGATGCATTGGCAGCAGAATCATGAGTGGCAGAGTCATCATTGATGGAATAAGATGCAGCTTTGCGGAACTGACCATCCAATGGATGAATACCTTCATCGACAACAGCTGGTGCCTTGCCCTTCTCATCAGCTGAGGAATATGTCCGCTTGAGGACTTCAATCGGTGGCAAGTAGCTGAGGTGATTCTGAAAGTCAGCTTTGTAGTTGAGTGAAGACCTTGTTCTGAGGAATCTCATGATCCCAGGAGCATAAGGCTTCAGCTGAAACGGAGAAAGAGCAACATTTACCAGAGTCCTCATGAAGAAATCATGATAATTGACAGGGATTCCATGCATGATGTTGAATAGCATATTCTTCATGATGCCAACAATTTCCTCATCAGATGAGTCATGGCCTTTGATAGGATTCATAGTCTTCGACAGAATGCGATAGACGGTTCTTGGCACATACAACAATTCCTTCATGAGGAATTTGGTCCTTGGGGCTTGAACGGGCTTCAGAGGCTTCATGAGCACTTGCATGTAATGAGCAGTGAGTTCAGTCTCTTGGTACAGACAACGAGCACCTTCGGGTGGAGGACTGATTGGCAAGGCATGAAGCAATTCAGAGGCCGGTGCCTTATAATGAGTGTTTTCGGTCATCCAGTCCAACACCCAAGTGTTGATATCATCAGCATCACCTGTGATGTGCAGTGTTGCGTAGAACTGAAGAATAAGCTCTTCATTCCAATCAATGATGTCAGAGCAAAAGTTGAGCAGTCCTGCATCATGAAGCATAATGAGGACTTGAGAGAAGCAAGGCATTGATTCCATGTCCACGTGAGGAATATGCTCGTGGTCGAAGACTTTGTCCTTGTTGAAAAGCAGTGAAGAATAGAAGTTTGCCTGGCTGGCAGTCCAGAAGCGCTTCCTTCTAAGACGAGCATTGTCATAAGGATTGAATTCAATGAAGAAAACATGCTCGCTGAAGAAGTCATCAGCCTTGAATTTTTGCTTCTTTGAGAAGGGATCCTTTGGCTTGGGCTGAGGAGTGTCAGTCAATTGCATCACCACCTCAGGAATCACAATCTCAGGATCCACGGACTGAGGAATTTCAGGCTCTTCTTCAGCTGCAGCATGGGTCTTCAATTCTTCATTTACATTTTCATCACCACTAGTGGCTGGAATTTCTTCATGGACAGTGTTGGGGAACATAGTAATTTCAAAAAAATTCCTACGCACACGCAAAATCATGGTGATGCATAGCAACGAGAGGGGAGAGTGTTGTCCACGTACCCTCGTAGACCGTAAGCGGAAGCGTTAGCACAACGCAGTTGATGTAGTCGTACGTCTTCACGGTTCGACCGATCAAGCATCGAAAGCACGACACCTCCGAGTTCTTGCACACGTTCAGCTCGATGACGTCCCTCGAACTCCGATCCAGCCGAGATTCATTTTTAGGGGTCGACTTTCTCTGTAAATATCAAACTCCTCATAGACTTATAGACCTGTGTATACTCACAAACGCATCAGTCCCTTAACCTATAAGTCTTCAATACACCAAAATCACTAAGGGGCACTAGATGCACTTACAGAACCCTTGACTCGCAACTAGGCTTGACCTTTTTTGTTCCAATTGCAAGTCCACCATCGACTTGCAATTTTCTCGACTTTTCTTTGCCTCAGTTGCGAGCTCACCCATGATTCATAGCTGTTCCTCGATCTATTTATTGTTCGAGTTGCAATTCCACTATCAACTCACACTCGAGTCCTCAACCTTTTTTAGTCCTAGCTGCAAGTCAACACTCGACTCGAAACAAGGCCCAAGTTCGCCCCAGTTGCAACTCCATCCTCGACTCACAATTGGGTCTGATCATTTTTATGTCCTAGTTGCAAGCCCACCCTCGAGTCTAGCCCCAAACATTTTTTCTCAGTTGCAAGTTCATCCTTGACTCGCAATTGGGTTTGGCCTTTTTTTGTCTTAGATTCAAGTCCACACTCACATGCAAATGGCTCCTAACCCCTTTTTTCTCCTGTTTCAAGTCCACCCGCAACTCGCAACTGGGCTCTATGTTTGTTCGTCCCAGTTTTAAGTCCATCCTCGACATGTAACTGGCCAAACTCCATTTTGCCCAGTTACAAGTTTACCCTCGACACAGAATTTGTCCCTTATCACTTTTGCCCCACTTGCAAGTTCACCCTTTACTCATAACTAGGTCCGGAATTTTTTTTCCGCCTTAGCTGCAAGTCCACTCTCGCCTCACAACTAAGCTTGATGTTTTTGTCGTGGTGGGAAGTCCATCCTCGACATGCAATTGGGCTCGGGTCTTTTTCCCCCTAAGTTGTAAGTCAATCCTTGATTCACAACTAGGTCCAACCTATTTTTGGCCTCAGTTGCAAATCCGTCCTTGACTAGCAAGCGCAGCTCGATCTTTGTTTTTTCCTAGCTGTAAGTTAATTCACGACTCACAACTAGGCTTGAGTTTTCTTGTCCTAGTTGAAAATCCATCCTCAACTCACAAGTTGGGCCCGACCTTTTTTTGCCTCAATTTCCGAAGGTCTTGTCGGTCGATTGCATTCCACCATCAAACCAGCAACAATCAACTATATTTGAATTAACCGAATTTGGAAAACTAAAAATATAAAACAAAAAAAGGACAGATGATACCATTATGTTTACAAAGTTGAAACATTTGACTTTCTATATGTTAACCATTTTATAAATATGTGATGCCATTTTTGTGAATATTTAATATATTTTTAACACACAAGGAGCATCTTTTAAATACTCAGCGAACATTCTTAAATACAAATTGAATAATTTTTAAATACACGATGAACACTTTTCAAATATGTTGAAAAATCATTTTTTAAATACTTGATGACCATTAAATTTATAATTTATTTAGTTCTACTAGCACAAAAGTGATGAGGAGCGAACCTCGAGGCGAGGGTCGATCCGTTGTTGGCCCAATCTTTCACGGCACAAAACTCCATCGCAACAAGAACTAGATGCGGGTTTACAAAGATGTTCACAAACCTTGTAAAAACAACACGTCAACCCCTCGATCTGAAGGAATAACGTGGACGAACCGTATAGGTTCAGCTTGTAATCTCCTACGCGTCGCGTCGCAGGAACTCACACGCCAGTAGAGACTTTTGACAAGATTTCTCAAAACTTGATAATGGCCGACGGCCAAAAACACACACGTGTCTAATTCATCTCAAAAACACCTTCTTTTTTTACATGACTCACGGCCAGACTTTATAGTAGTAGTCGGCTTTGTCTAACTTGCCCAAAAAGAAGATAATTATTATTTAGTCCTATCTCTAACTCACGGCTGAAAATAAATGTATAAAAAAAACAACCTAGTAGTAACTAACTTGATCTCCGTGAGCCGTGTGTGATTAGGTGGCCCCCATCCAGACTCGTACAAGGACATGAATCTCTACTCCTAATGACTGAGTTGGTAGGATTGCGTCCACGGTTTATTTTCGTCCGGTTTATTTTCGTCTGGTTTATTTTTGTTTGGTTTAATTTGGTCTCTCCTTCCATCATCATATCCTCATGTTGATTTTTTTCACCCTCCCAATAAAAACTTTCTTAACATTTACAAACTTTCCCAATAAAAACTTTCTTAACATTTACAAACTTTCCTAACCAGACACCGTCACAAACGGGCAGGTACAGAAATCACATTACAAACATTAAAACCCTATTTTCATGAAAATCAATTCAAAATCCTAACTTTCCTAACGCATCGATTCTTACCTTTCCTATGTACCTCATTGGTGCCCCATCGATGCCCCCTCCCACCAAATGTAAGTTCTTTCATCTCCTCGCACGATCCCCTCGAACCACCGTCAAAGTAAGGAAACACCCAGCGCCTTTGTTCCAAATCATGCCATTTTAGTCAACGCCAAGCTGCTCATGGCCGGGGACGCCGTCGTCTTCATGCGCCGCGCCGACGGGGAGCTGCTCGCCGGGCGCGCCCAGGTACCCCGCCGTCTCCCAGCAGGCGTCCGAGGGCGCCGAGCGCCGGCCACGCAACGCGCGCGCGGGTCCCGCCCGAGGAGGTGGACGAGGCCGTGCGGCTCGCGGCAGAGGGCACGCTCTTCACCGTCACCTACTACCCGCGCCAGGGCGCCGGGGAGTTCGTCGTGCCCAAGCAGGAGGTGGAGGACGCGCTGATCGGCGCCTGGGCACCCGGCGTGCAGGTGCGCATGAAGTTCCTCGACGCCGAGGAGCGCCGCTCCGAGTGGAACAACGGCGCCGTCAAGGCCGTCGAGTCGTCGACCCCTCCATCTGGCGCATGCTCGAGGTACATCTTGCGTCCATACATCCATCTCTCCAGTCAATCCATCCGATCATTGCGATAATTGTCTGGTTGATCGATGGAGTCCACCTCTGTTTGGTTCAGGCATGCTTGCTTCAATTTCTTTGCTCTGCCATTCAGTATGGAGTAGCCCTAGATGTTCACCATGCTAGCGACTCGCCCGTCAAACCGCAGAGATCCCTCGCATGGAGTAGCCCTAGATGTTCTAGGCTACCACCGCCAATCCGGCGAGCCTACGCTGCGACCGTTCATGGCGCCTGGGGGCAATGAACTGGCATTGCGGTCATGGAGGGGAGGCTCAGGAGCAGGGCGACGCTGGCTGGTAGAGGAATTCGAAGGAGCCAGGCCGCCCTGGCGATCACCTTGATTGCTGCGTCGTGCACCAACTAACGGCAGTGTCCGCGGTGGTGAAGAAGCATACACGGCGAGGCTAATATAAGGTATACCTTGGAGGACGCAACCCCCTGTCGTCAACACGTCATGGCCCGAATCGCCTGGAGGCCGCAACCCCTGCCTGTGCTCCAGATTCACAGTGTGTCCTGACGAACGAGGCGGCAATCTCTGAATTGAATAATTGATCGTTCATCCCGTTCTACCGCTGATTCGCTCGGCGCCACCTCTGTGGTACTCTTGACTGCTTTCACATATCCCCACAAGGTATAGTACGTGGTATCCCACCCCATGTCATGTAATTGCATTCTGAAGCAATTAGTACATAGGAGTCAACCCATAGGACAAGGAGGACCCGGTTATAGATTTTTTTAAGGGAGGGTGTGCCGTGTACGGGAGCATATCTGTTAGTTTGTATCCTATGTTTAACAATTTCGGAAATTTTTGTAGTATAAAAATCTCAATAGTGAGGATACATTGCTGAACGTGATGTGATGTATATGATTTAGTTTATCATTAGTTGTTCTCCTTGCCACTACCCACTAAATTTCAGATCTGCCTTCAACTTCTAATGGTAAATATTCAATTAATTTTAGTCGGCTCAAAAGGCTTCAAGCTTCTTTGTCCATTATTTCCTGTTCAACTTTAAGAAACCTTTCAGTTTGTTTTGTTTCACTTACTTTACTATTCCTTCTTGATAAACTCACCAGGTACTGTATATATCTCTCCCTGGTCACAGTGGGATGGCTAATAATTTCATGCACAACACCACAATAGCAGATATTCGGAGATTTAGAATTGTTTTGCTGTTTTCTTTCTATGAAAGATAAGCATGAATGCAGCGATGGCAAACCTAAACATCATTGCCAATTTTCTCTTTCACAGAATAGGATGAACGTCACGGCAGCAGCTGCAAACTCCAAGAACGTTATTGTCATGGGGGGCACCAGTTTCAATTGTGTCTTCTTGCAAGCTCCTTGTCAATGAGAGGCACAAGGTCAGTCTGTACTCTGTAGATACATTTGTGATGCAGTGATTCTTCTCTTATGCTAACTAATACATTGATTATGTCCTATGATTCTCTAGGAGCACTAAGAAATTATATGTTTTCTTAAGGGTCACATCACACGAGGAAACTCTCACCCACAGCCATGAAATTTCCAATTGAATCAAATGCAAATTATACATAGTGCTCTTCCAAGCCACAGTTCAACCCCCACTTCTTGCCGCTCGCCTTCAGCCCCAGCAAGACGATTAAATATTTGACCTCAATCCATATATCAGATCTCGTGCTCAAGAAGACGATGGTGAAGAGCATGATAATGATCCAAATGTATGTTAACAATTGGTCCAGTTTAGAAATCTAAACAGGAAAGCTGAGGGGCCATTTAGTTTATACCCAGGCCCACCTCGCCAGAGATGGTGCGTGCAGATATTTTGGCGAACGATTCCCCTGCCCCTGTTTCGCCTGTCCGTGGACGCAGAATGAAAGCAGCGACCAGTTTTTTTTGGCATGACTCCTATAATTGGGTTTCAATCTAAACAGTACCCAGTCAATGCCGAACTTCTTACTCAATATGACTCCTCAGGTTTCATTTGTTGGGGAGGCAGACAGAAACAACGATAACTAATATTTTTTTCTTTTCACTCACAATAATATTGTCATCAGATACAATTGCTATCAGGTTAGTGTTTTGTGAGCTTTCATCATGTCCCTTTATGGAACTTTTAAATGTTGATTATCATTTATCACTGCTGCTACTTTATGCAGAGTATTGATGTTTGTACTGAAGGAAGTCCAAAAGTCTTATCGATGCAGGCAAGACACTTGATATGACAAATTTCAAGTGGAAACGAACAAATATTATGCTTGTTCATCGCTTGATGTCTACCCTGACTATTCTTTCATTTGAAACTCGCTAATAACAAGTTTTTACTCTGCTGTTAAAACTGATGTTGCTAATTCGGTTCATAAAATTATTGTCGTTATAATTTGGCGATGTAATACTTTGCCATAAGCCAATATAAAATTATGAAGCATTGCTATAACTTCCAACGTGGTGCTAGAGCATTATATATGAATGTACTTAGTTAAAGGCCATCCAAAGATACACATTTGCAAGGAAACTGCACAATGTCAATACGAATATGAAAGATAATTGGATAAATAACTTTGAAATCTGATCTTTTTCTGATGATAACACAACTTACGCTGATTTCCATAATGAACAGAGAATAGAAAAAGTGTTGTTGCGGCCATGACTTGAATAACAAACCAAATTCACAAGGTCGGTACTGGACTATTGGTAATATATATTCTTTTGGCAGGGATTTAGAAATACTTCACATCTCTTTTTAGTGGATTTTGTGATAGGAGTGAGAGTTGAGAGTGAGCGGGTTGGAGGCTGTGGTTGATTTGTTCAGTTACGAATGTGAGCGGAATATTTTCCCTACTTAAGAAAAAGTGGCAAATTGGATAAGGCAGTCATATTTTTTTGATCAGGTCATACGATATATTTTTTAGGATAGAAGGGTAAATGCATTAGTTTGTTGTTTTAATAGTTAATAACAGACGCGGTGGCGTATTAGTTGCATCCCCAACAATAGCCATCATATTTTTGTTTTGTGGTAATGCATGACATTCAACTGTATGTTACAACATGGCAATGCCTCATGAGACATCGAATTTGCCTTCTTGGCTTGGGGTCGTCATGGGCGGCGCACGCCTCCTCCGCCTTGATGGTCGTGGCGGATCGGCACGAACACGGGAGGAGGGGATCATGACGGAGAGCAAGCGGTTGGTGGGGGCACTCCTCCTTGATGGTCCGTGGGGAAGTATGGTATGAAGGGAAGAGGGCGCCAGGACGAAAGTGAGGTGAGTCTCATCCGGTTATAAAGTAGAGGGCTCCAGCGAGAAATATTAGGCTATGGTGGGAAACTGAGCTGGAAGGAGAGAGGGTCCGACATGAGGGAAGGATGCCTCATGGTGTGGGGTTTTGTGTTGTGTTGGGACCGCGTGTTGGAAATAACATGGCGGATAGTTCGGACAACGACATTGGTCCCCATATATGAGATGGATTTGGGGCAGCCTGTACTAAACCCGGGCAAACGTCGGGCCGGGCCGGGTTTCGGGCCGGGCTTGTAAAAGCCCGACCTTCATTTCTCAAGCCCGAGCCCAGCCCGAAGCCTGAAATACTCCCTGTTTTCAAGCCCAAGCCCGGCCCAAAATCAAGCCCGAAGCTCGAAAGCCCGGCCCGAATGCTGTTTTTTAGTACGCGCACGTGCAAGCCCGGCCCGAAGCCCGAAAGCCCGGCCTGAAATACAGAAAAATTGAAGCTCGAGCCCGGCCCGAATTATCTTTCGGGCTGCAAAACAAAGCCCGAGCCTGGCCTGAATGTCAAGCCCGACCTGGCCCGGCCCGGGTTTTTCGGGCCGGGTCGTCGGGCCGGGCTGCCCATGCCCGGGTTTAGCCCGGACTGTCCAGTCGGTTGAGTTTTGAGACCGTTGGGCGCCCGTTTGAAGTCCAAACATGCCCGGACGTACGAGGAAGAAATGAGCTTCGACCATAGAGGTGATCTTAATCATTTATTTGATTCATTTATATACATTATAGCCCGTAGCAACGCACGGGCATTCTACTAGTTCTCATAGTGCAGCTCCTCTAATACGTGACGATGCATTCTCTTCTGGCGGCCTTGATAGTGAGAAGTAATAGCAAATTAAGATTTTCTTAATTGCAACAAAGTAATGCTCCTTAATTGGTTTGGTTTCTACTTGATCACATGGACGTGGCCTTCCAAACAAATAGCAAATATTCCCTTCTATGATGTACTCTTTCCATCTTTTATTATATGTTTGCATGCAATCTGGTGGCCGAGCCCTTTCAAAAAAATAACCAAACTGATCTTTTCTGGCCATAACCGAGCTGATCACAGGAACTGCATGCACGTGAATCTCTTTTCTGGCCATAACCGAGCTAATCACAGGAACTGGCATGCACGTAACTTGATTCACGTACCCGACTAATAATAAGAAATTTGTTCTTTGTGGAGTCCAATCAGCCAAAAAGATATTGTTGCATACGATCTGGACACCTTCCGATTCTCTTCCTCTTTGACGTTACAACGTATCATGATCTAGCTTGCTCTCTCTTCCCTCTCTCTGCATGACTAAAACATTGAGGAGAACAACGGGACTCAAAGCAGTACTGAACACAAGCGTGGCCGTATCAAAAAGCCCATGCGTTGCAATGGGAGAAAATATCAGTTCTGCCAGGTTGAAAACAATGTCACGGCACAATGGTCGTTGATGACAATTTTTTTTTGCATTATTTTGGTGTTAGGACATGGAGGTTTGGACATGGAGATTCTGAGTAAATTGATCTGATTGGCATTGTTTTTATGGAAAAACTTTTGATGTATGCATAAGAAAATCATGAATATAAAAATGATCATAAGCAATGAAAAATACATCAATGTTGTGCATTTCCCCAACAAATAAAATTGATGCAAATTTAGTAAGGATCATACATGCAAACATAACATAAATTTGGTAAAAATCATATGTGCAAGATGACGTTGTGGATTAATGCCGATGGGTGCAAATGTTCTTCTTTACTGGTATGAGTTAATTTCTTCCTTGAATTATGCAACCAGTAGTTAATGTTATTCCCCAATCGATCGTGCAAGTCCTTCCTTTAATTATGCACCGGCTATCTAGGTAGTATACTAGTGGTTGTGGCACACCCTTGGTGCGCCACCTGAGAGGAAGTTGGGGCGGTGCCTGGTAGCGTGCACCCCTTCCACTGTCTTTTTTTTATTCTTTGGGTTTGACTTTTTTATTCTTTTGGTCATGCCTTTGGATACAAGTTTACCATATTTACATGAGATCAAGAAGTACAAACAATAACAGTATCGATACTAATATCAGTCTAACAATATACACACTAACAATATAGTATAGACACTAACAGTAATAGAATAGACACTAAAAATCAATGATAACAGAGATAATAGTAACTCAAAAGGAACTGACATGCAGCAGCCGCTAGATTGTACGCGCGACCGTGTCGTCCCCGCGGGCGACCGGCCGCGCTCCGGCGCCCCCCTCCTCTAGAGCCCCCCTTCCCTCCCTCCCTCCCCGCCGCCGTCACCGGCACCCGCGGCCGGGCCTGGCCCCTAGGTCGCTGGCAGCGGCGGCCTCCTGCCCTTCCCCTCTCGGTGCTCCCCGGCGCGGGGCGGTGTGTGCCGGGAGGCGCTCTTCGGCGGCGGCGGTCCGACGTGGCGGCGGAGATCCCGGCAGCCCGCTCGGCCCAGATCTGGGCCCTTCGGGCCCCATCTGGGTTTGGGCGGGCCGGCGGCGGGACGGGCCGGCGGCGTGGCCTCCAGGAGGCGGGAGAGCGGCGTTGACGACTGGGAGTGGGCGACGCAGGTGCCGGCTTGCTGCAACATGGCCAGCGGGGCTTTGCGGATCCGTTGTGGACCTGGTCGGGCCAGGGGTGGCCTGGTGTGCCCTGCTGCCACGTCCGATCGGCGATCACGACGTCGCCGGGGGCTCGGGCCTCCCGCACGTCGGCGGGGGAGGTGGTTCCCTCCCGCTTGGCTTCGGTGTGGTTCCTCCCGTCGCTTGGTGCTTCTTTCCGGCCTCCTTGGCCTCGTGGTGGTGTTCGCAGCGGGGCGGCGTGGATGTGTCCAAGACCGTGGTGGCGCGTGCTTGCGGGTGGCTTGATGGTTGGATGGCCCCGGTTTGAGTGGGTAGCGGTGCTTGGGGATGCGGGAGAAATCTCTGCCGGTTCTTCCGGCTCCGACACGGTGACACCTGAGGGTGCCATCATTCCTTCTTGAAGGGTGTCGACGCTACCCATCCCCCGCTCCCCTCCGTATGCCGGGGGAAACCCTAGGACACTTCCGGGCAGCAGCGGCGTTGGCGTCGCATTCCTTCTTGAAGGTGCTACTTGGTATGCGGCAGGCCGGTGCCATGGCGTGTGGTGGGACATGGATGGAGGGCGCAGCGGTGGCGGATCATCTATGCTTTCCAAGCTGCCGTTGTTGGCTTTTATTTCTTCTTATTTTTCCCTTTTGCGCACATTTTCCAAGCTGCCGTTGTTGGCTTTTATTTCTTCTTATTTTTCCCTTTTGGGCTTGTTGTGCCGTTCGCCCCGGCAGTTACCCTGTGATCGGTGTCTAGTGCTTTATAATATAAAGCGGGGGGAAACCCTTTTTCGGTAAAAGGAACTGACAACAAGATTTCAAAAATAGAGCATTGTACGACACACATAGTTCAAACAGTAATAAGAAACACAGTGCGCAAGCCGTGGTCCTCGAACATGTAGTTCCTGCGCAACTCTCAGTCGGCCGTCGTCCAGGTGGATCGTCAACGACAACATGGGCAAGGCGCGGCCCGCCGCCCTAACGCTTCCAGAACGCCGCCGACGTTGATGGCGATGTGGTGGCCACGGATCTGGACAGAGAAGCGCCTAATATAAAACACTCTTCCATAAGTTTTTGAGTTGGAGATGAAGAAACATGTGTAAACAAAACATATTGTCCTAAGCTTTGGCCCATTGGGCGAATCCTTGATGGTATTGGCTCATAGGCTAAATTGTACTGCAGATTGATCAAAGTAATAGGAGCACATGACGTTCTTAAATTTCAACTGCTTTGCCTCAATTCCCTTATTATGTATCTCCTACCAAGCATGGGACATCCAGTTTATATACTAAACTAATAAGATTGAATAATCCATAAAGTAGATGAATGGAAATGCAAGCAAGAGGGGAAACCCTGGAAATATGATTTGGCAGATGGAATAGGTGCATGATCCATACAATGGACAGCTAGGCGTGAGCCAAAAATAAGTTTTGTCCCTTATGTGGGTACAGCCGCCTGGCATGCATATACTGAAAAGCGATAAAACTGGAGCATATCTGAAACCCATAATTCGTTTTAGATGATACCTTTGCATATAGTAGTGAAGCAAGCTCATAAAATTTGTATGGTTTGTGCAGGAAAAACATGCGACTGGAAAACAATATCATGTGGTTTACCTGCAAAATTATAGCATGAGTTAGCTCCAAAGCATTGAAAATTTCAAAGCAATTTCCAGGTACAATTACTTCATTGTTGATAAAGGTCGGCCTCCATGAAACACCACAGTTTGATGATAATTTCCTAGTCCTTGCTTCCTTTGAGGTTTCCATTCTTAATGGTACTATTAAACAAGTGCGCAAATGTAGCTATCACTATCGGTATAAAAAGATTGGGATGATACAAAAGAACATGAATACAAGAAATTAGCTACACACAGACATTCAGGTATTCAGACACAACATATGCATCTGAAAAATAATTCACCCAAACCTAAAAACTGAAGCATAAAACCTACAATTAATGAGATAAAAGTGGAGAAATGAAAACAACATTCTTCAAAAGGAAAATCATCTCAATTTCTAAGAAATCATCGTTATTCAGGAAATAAATATATGCAATGTATATATACCTACTTAATAAATATTTGAGCAATTGCAATACACTCAATTTGTTCTGCTTTGAAATGCACTGGTATGCTGAGAAAAAAACTTGGTAGGTGACGGTTAGTAAAAATGGCTGAGACGGGAGATAGATGCACCAGAGTAAGACTTATACAGGTGTGAACAGCAAACAAACATAGCTAATATCATGTAGTCATGCACAACTCGGTCCATTCCAAGATGCCTTATGGTGCTTAGAAATTACATATTCATCAAACAGATACAAAATAATGCAAGGCAGAACATGAGGTGACGATCACAGAACTTAACCTGAATAACTGGATCTAACATTTCATACATTACACTACATTATGCAATAACTCACACTACCAGATGGTAGTCTCCAACAAATTAAAACTGGTGGGCAGAACATGAGGTGACGATCACAGAACTTAACCTGAATAACTGGATCTAACATTTCATACATTACACTACATTATGCAATAACTCACACTACCAGATGGTAGTCTCCAACAAATTAAAACTGGTGCGCCATACCAAGAGGCCTTGTAGACAAAAGCATATATATTGTTCAAAGCAAAGCATGGGGTAACATATTACTACTCAGCAGTCATCAAACTCAGGCACATGATTCAGGGAATCAATAAACAGCGGGGTGGCTCATAACTCGATGAAGCCAATGTCCTCGGCGTTGGTGCGGAAGCAATGCCTGCAGCACACCCGTACTTCCGGATCAGGCCATGCGAGTTGCCGCAGAGACGGGATACTCATTCATCAGATCGCACTCATGGAAATTCGAGAGTATATGAGAACAAACAATAATCAGAAACCAAGAGGGGCAGTGAATCCAGAGAAAGGCAATGGAGATGGGCATACCTGGGCGTGGCGGAACCCACAGTAGCTGAAGGTGGCAGCCATAACACCAATGCAATACAGTCATAATAGTAACCATTTCATTTGCAAGTCGACCCACCATCCTCATCGTCGACAATGTTGACGCGCTCACACTTGTCGACCTATTCACTGTATCTGCAGGAAAAGGAATTCAATCCTTAGTTCCAGGTCCGGATAAGCCTAACGTAGTTGCACCAACTCTATAGAGTAAAGATTTCTTCGTTGGATTCAAGTTACATATCAATAGGCTCAGTCAGCGCTGCACCAAAGAAAACAGATGATCAGTACAACATACTGAATACATGTAGCTCATCGAGGGTAAACCTCTACTTAAGACTATTCCATTTACATGACATAGTTATACACAAACTTCAACACATGTGGCTCAACAAAGTCTAACCTATACAGCACTATATTTCCTTTAAACGATATTTTTATACAGGTTCAGTTTTGAACTTCTGACGATGTAGGTTTGTTTCAAGCAATCAAGTTAACTCAAGACCTGGACATGATAAAATAGGGAGCCACATGACCTGCCTTACAGACATGATGGTGTGATTTAATGGCAACCAAGCAAGCATATAACTGTACATGATTACTACCTCGGCTCTGCTCCATTATGACCTAGTTGATTAGAGTGACTGAACACCCAAGAGTATATGAACACCCAAGAGTATATAAGACGGGCATGGCTGTAGGAAATTTATGGATATGCTATACCCTATTCCTAGAACTGTAACCATTAGGTTGAGAAGAAACAAAAACAATGAGATGTCTGGTGTGGAATTTCTAGCCGAGAATCACAATCAGTATGACATCTACATTAGGAAGTAAAATCTGCAATTCTATGTATCATTTGGGCATACGTTAGCTTTCATGGCAAAGGTTGTCCCTCATAAACTCATGTGATGAACTGAACTTTGATTACAGTTTAAGCTCAGCAATGTGTAGCAGTTAGCCAGTTACAGGACCATTAGTGGTAATGTACATTCATAAAATAAATCAAAGATAAGGTCCAATCACATAAATCCGCAGAAATATAAAACCTACAGAAAGATATAAAAATAATAATTATCACACAGCAGTTATGATCTATCTTCTTGAAAACAAAAATACATGGATCATCTTATTTCCTCATATTTAGTACAGAACATGATGGGAGATAATTGAGCAGCACACCAACACAACAAGTGTCAAAATTATATTTATTGGATGCAAGTGAAACTAAAAGACATGGGCATGCATCGAAGTTGTTTGTTTGTTTACTAGACTTTAAAGCAACACAGATTATTTTGGTCAAATAGACAAACAGACAGATTTCTTGGATCTGAGGCTAGAGCAACGACCAAACAGACATCATATAAGCGACTAAATATATAACACTAGCAAGCTGCATAATATTTAACATGATAGAGTTAAATAAGAAAAATCTAAGGGAGCAGATGGTACCTAAATCACGCGGGCTTCCTTTGGTGGAAAATTGCCGGTTATCAGCTATTTGTTTTGACACATTTCCAGGGAACTCTGTTCGTAACAGACATAGTAAGTTGAATCTATGCCCTTTACCTACAGCAAGTAAATATTGAAAATGACTCATAGAAAGGTATCCTCGTTGTTGCTTGTCCTTCTTGCTGTTGCTACTGGTCTTGGCCATAGAGGCATCGGAGTACAAAAATTTGGTAAGTAAAGGTGCAAGTGCTCCCTCAGATTACTTTCGACAGGAAACAGTTCATACAAGAACTGAAACAATCACAATAATGAGAGTTAAACTCAAGATGAATAAGCATCGGACTGTTTGTTATGTACACAAAGTTAACATGCCACCTTCTTATAAAAGCTGTGGTTCATGAACAAGAATAACAACTTTGCCATGTTGGTCATACTGTGGTCGGCCTGCACGACCCATCATTTGCAGAATATCTGTGATAACATAATCAACATATCTTTTTGTTTTCTCACCATAGTATTCAGTACCCCACAAAAGAATGGAGTAAGTGCTCAGATAAATGACCGTCGAAGATGAGGAAAATGTGAAGCATCATGTCACCTTGATTATGAAAAGGTGAGATGGAAGATTGACACCCCAAGCCAGTGTGCTAGTGCATATCAATACCTGCCAAAACAATAAATTATGTTTACATTTTGCTCAACTATGTGACCAAGTTGAGATAAAATAGACTGCAATGACCATACTCAAGTGTAGCAAAGAACATGTTATCAATGAAGAGCACACCTGAATCTTGTTGTTTGAAAAGAGTTCCTCGACCAAGGATCTATCTCTAACATTTAAACCTCCATGATGCAGACTTATTTCAAACTGAGGCATGACTCAAATTGCTATCAGTGACTTGTGAAAGAATTATGTCTAGAGAGTTATCTGCCAGGCCGAGGAACTACCTTGGTTTCTCATCGGATGCTGCAAGCTGCAATATAGAGTAGGTGAGGGCAGATGGAGGCTTCTCCCGTCGTCATGGCTCAGCGGGAAGCTCAGCAGTATATGCTGTAGGTGAGGAGGAACCAATGGGGGCTCTCGAGCTTCGTCTTTGTTTCCAGGGATAGGGTTGCTGTAGCTTGAGTCTGGTGATGATGGGACTTCAAATCCAACAACCTGCACCCCTTCCTGCACCCATATTATGTATGTTAACCACCCATCATCATAAATACAAACATCATAGAGACAGCAGTTTAGAAAAGAAAGAAAGCGGTCAATGTACTTACATGGTCATCCCTGCCTTGTCGGTGCTCCATATTGCTGCAAGACTCTGTTCTGTTGCCTATCCTCATAAACGAGTATATGAAAAACGTTGGCGTGAGTAATTAATTTTAGTAGCTTGTGTGCAGTGCAAGTTGAAAAAAAAACAAGAGCTGTCGTAACTTACAGATAACAACTATAAATCACATATAAGAATCATTCACTGAACGAAGTTTGCATATTTTGTATTTGTATCATGCACTACATGCAAAAGAAACTGTTGATTTTTGCATGAACCAAATGGATATGAGATACCATAGAAAACAAAAGCTAGCAGTAAAGTAATTACACATTTAACCGATGGAATTTTCCCAGCAAGTAGATTTGTTATCAAACTGCTCTGCTCCAACAGAGAGTGAGAGAGCATGACGGTATGCTAAACGATTTCAGTATAACAAATGATTATACTGACAAAGTGGCAAAGATCTCAACTACATAAATGATTTCAAACAGAGTAGCTCGGCCTGAGGTAAATAGTTGCAACTACAACGGAATCAATGCAAGTCAACAGAAAATGAAACAAGACAAGAAGGCAACTTGATTATTGTTGCAGCAAAAATAATTAACAATAAACTGTTAAAACTCACTCTTAACGATATTATTCATTCGGATATAAACTAAGAAAACCCCTAACTTCCACAGTGGCATGCCGCCTTATCAAACTCTTTTCCTCCTATCCTTACTGGCTTAGCATGGCATAGAGATATCTACCATAACCTATTTATTTTGTTGGTAAGAAAGCCAAACTTGCTATGAATATTTTTGCTCTGATCTGGTTCTGCAAACAACGAATCGATATCTTCATTGCATAATACTACATCCATCTGTGTTGAATTGTCCATTTCCTAATAAAAAAGATCACCGGTACTCCGCGGTATCCTGAATATAATGTGCTATGTAAATAAAGGTGCATCCCACCACTCCACGCAGCCTGAACAGCTGTGCTCATTTGGCTTCCCAATTTCCCCACACCGTAGCTGCATAGCATAGTACGTAGTTAGGCCTGTCGGATCAGAACAGACGACCAGATTGGTAGCATCGGCAGGTCGTTTTGCTGCAGCTTCATGTCAAAGAAGCAGCAAGGACAAGTATTTTGGGACCTCAACCCAGGGTCTTGGCTACAGTTTAATATTACAGGGTCTCGGAACTTTACTGTCAAATAGTTTCAAACAAATCAAGAAATTCAAAATCTTAAGTCAAGAAAGAACTTGAGGGCTTAACAGAAGAACAGAACAACACTCCCAACGTAGGGGTTGGAGACCTGCTCCTTGGATTGACCCTTGAGGGTCTAAAAAGTTGATGCTACATTTATCATTATTATCATTATTACTACCAGTAGATGGGATCAAATGCCAGCTTCAGAAATTGTGTCGCATACACACTGCTAGAGAGAAAACCGATGCACAACTAGGATTCGAACCCGTGACCACTGACCACTTCGGTGTTAAACAGGGGCGGAGCCAGTTAAGGTCATGGGTACATATGTACATTATTTTTGGAAAAAAAGAACTTAGAGCTCTGAGTTAACCCTATATTTATTTAGTAAAACATTAAGTTTCAAGCTACCTGTACACACAATGGAGGGAGTATAAGATAGTGGCCAGCTATATACTTGCTTAGTGACAGAAAAACAGAGCAGCATTCCACCTGAATTGGATCAAGATGAAAAGAAAAATAAGAATCACATATTAGGAAACTAAAACGTGAGTGTGTGTGTGTGTGTGTGTGCGAAAATGCTAGACCTACGAAAGAGGATACATAAGGCTACAAAAGGTTCCAAACTAATCTAAACATCCTCCCCCCCTCCCCCTGATTTTCAGGGGGGTGGGCCCCTCACTTCCTAAACACCAATATAATTCTTCCACGTTGGCTGGTACGTAAACTTAAGTAGGTCATTTACGTAGGTGTAGCATTGCTCGTGTGTGTGTGTGAGAGAGAGAGAGAGATGAGCACCTAGTTCAGATTGTCGTGGGGTAGCCATCTGTTGACGGCATCCATGTGCACCTCGTTGGTGCTTGACCTTCTTGCCGCTGCTACAGTGCTACTGGTTTTGGCATCGGAGTGAGGGGAGGAAGAACGGGACGGACCCCAACAGAAGTCATGGATGGGCGTTCGCGGCTTGGCCTAGCCAGCCACCGCCACGTCTCCCCCTCCCTTCCCCTACGATGGCGTGCTCCACGCCGGTTTCCTGTTCGGAGGCTCGCGGACGAGCGTCTCCGGCGGCCCTCCCCTTCCCTGCAGAGCCATGACGCTGCTCCTCCCTGTCCCTGTCGTTGCCCTCTCCTCCACTTCGTGAGGCGTCCGCCGCCTGGGTCTTCGGCCTCCCTGCTCCACCCCCTTCCGTCTACACCCCCCGCCGCGCCGGCGTCCAAAACGGCGCCCTGTGCCGGCAACAGTGGCGGCTAGGGTTAGCCACGGGGGCAGGTGGAGGAGGCGAGCGTCAAATCGAGTTGGTGGAGGAGATAGGACGGATCGAGGATAACACAAAGGGGGCTGGGCGGAGCCGGAGACCGCCGGCAATGGCCGGAATCGGCCGGCGGCCGAGAGGTGGAGAGAGGGAGAGAGAGCGCTTGAGAGAGAGAGGCAGGCGAGAGCGACGAGAGGATGGGCTGCGTTTGTTTTTTTCTTGGCCAGTACACATCAGACTCTCGCTATTGGCTGTGCTGAACAGTACGTGTGATGATGTGGCACGCGCGAGGATGCGCCATTTGCGCGACGCGTAATGGGTTGTACTAGTGGTTGGGGTGGCGCCTCTTTTTTTTTTAACATCAGTACAGACACAAGCGCTCAAATATACGCGCATACACAGATAGTGAGCGCCCTTTTTAGTTGGTTGTGGCTTTAATTGATAGCACACATGCATGTATTTTTTAGGATTTTTTTAAATGAATGACGATAGCGCAAGCCAAGTACATTAAAGCTAAAAGTATGTTAAACCTAGAGGACTATCAGTGAGCTATCTACCTGGTTACAAGGTGCAACCATTACACACTTGTCCAATAGTGTATCAAACTCAGCAAATAAACAAGCAACCTTAACCCTGTATCTAGCACCTCTCTGTCATGTCGTTCAATTGCAGTCACAAGACTTGCCGCTGCAGAGCAGCTGCTCATCCGCGCCATCGTCGAGGCTCTCCGGTCCATACTCGTTCTGCTCGCCATCGTAGTAGTCCTCGATGCAGCCCATGTCCATTCGAGGGCATCACAGAAGAAGCAGTGGTCGTCGCTGTAGACGCCGGGGAGAGCAGGCAAAGGTTGTGCGCTCAAAGCACCACGAGTCGCAGCAGCCACCACATTACATGTGGTGATGTTCAACAACTTCCTCGTAAGGAGTACATCAGCACATATCTAGGAGATTATGTATCATCCCCTTAGCTTTGTTCTACAGAGAAATGCAAAAACAAATTATGATACGTAAACAGACAAATATATGAAGCTAAGAAAAGTTTACAAGGAACAAATGACACAACATGCCTCAAGTCTAGGTACAGGTAGCGAATAAAGCGGTACACAACGAACAATCAAGTATATCAATAAGGGGTAATAATATTTACCTGTATGACAATGGAATGTGCTGGTGTGTCAACGTATCTCTATATTCTCATCGTGTTAGATCAATGGAATGCACGAACTCAACATGATTGATCTAACAAAAAGGAATTCACTTAAAGTCCACATGATGAAATGGAAGAGATTAAAACGAAGCTGGCCCAAAGTAATGAAGCCAAGGGAATATTAAGTTTTAATCGTACAACATACCATTTGATAAGCAAGCATGATACAGTTTTTACTTTTTAGAGACGGCTTCCTGTTACAAAACCTGAAAAATCCTCAAGGCCTGGCCACGTTGTAATCATCATCTACACCAAAGCACATGAAATTTTGAATTCCAGCTGCCAAACAAAAGGGAATGTCAGTTGATTCCTATGTGGATAAAAGAGAATGATGGACTAAGCAAGAGCAAGGAAGCGAAAAGAAAACACGTATATTGCTTCCTCCTTGGAAGTATTCTGTATAGCTTTGACTCATACAACAACTGTGGACGTTTTGTCTTAGATGTGATTGCCTAGCTAAATAGTCAATGTTCTTCCTCGCTCGTCTCAATCAAGAACACGAAGCAAATAAAATGTATAGATGTCAAAATAGAAATTACTTGTAACCTCAGTATGGTTCAATCAAACTATGGCTCCAATAAAAGAGAAGGAGTAGGCCTTACTGTGTATTCAGGCAAATCAAAGAAATAGATAATTTCTTGGCTAATAAAGTGGAACTCAACCAAGAATATAAAATAACCCAGAATTGTAGATGATGAAATACAAATTATGCACGTTTATTTATTTTGCACAGTAAAAATTATAGGCGAGCAGTTCGCTAATGCCAGAATAACATTGGGGAGAAGAAGCAGCTACATATCAAAACTGCTGGACGACTTTAGGCATAGAAGAAATGCAAAAAATTAGTGAGCATTGGCAGCAAACCAGGCAATGGAAGGGACAACCATATATCACCTCCAGCAGTTTACTGTCAAGTTGCCAGAAGGATGCAACAGAAGCGGCAAGCAAGAGAACTTTGGAGGCACATGCAAAGTATTTGCTGCAGTAAACTATGTTAATCAAGAACATCATACTTCTTATCCAAACATTTAATGTACATGATTGTGCACGATATTTAAGAGTTAATACACCGTAGGGCAATTTCTAGTTCAGATCTCCGTAACTGTAGTTGATGTGTATAGTATACTAACCATTGTTTAGGCAAATGCCGGGAGGTCCATGAGAAGCCAGGTTCTACTTGATAAATATTCAAACAACAAACAACTCAATGTAGACTAAACTGAAAATCAAATTTAGTGAAACCTACAATAAAACAGATAGATATAAATAATTGAAGAGAAGCCAGTTGCCCATCCTGCTGGACGGAGCTAAAATATATCAAACAAAGGAGCTTACCTATGCCTTGGGACTGCTTGTTACTGCCATCGATGAACTATCTAGCAGGACCATCGCCAAGGCCACAGCAAGTCATTCGAAACGGAGATCCGGAAGCTAAATAGTGTTTGTTCCTCCTAGCTCGTCCCAATTGAGAACACAAATCAAATAATCAAGAACGCAAAACAAATAATCATAACAAGAAATATTTATGGTGTGTATAAAATGCTAGGCAAGAACAACCAAAGCTATATATACACAAAATTGGGAATCAAGCAAAAGAGGTTGTGTTGTTTTCTTGAGACAGAATCAAGAAACGGTAGTACCTGCAACACAACCGGGAGAGACGAACGGAGAGAAATTTCACATCCATCCAACAATAATTAGCAGCATACCTAGATAATAATTAGTAGCATACCCAATATACGCCTTCAAGTTTGACATTTATCAAGAAGCCTTGTGTAACATGCTTGTACTATCAGGAAACAAGAAACGACCAAACCCTCAGGTTCCTAAGTTCCAAGAAAAAAATAACAAAAGTGTAGACAAGCCAAATTAAATTTGGTGTCGCGTTCTATGTATATATGCAGATAAAAGGCTCTAATAATAAACCCAAGAACCAATATATTCAATTGGTATATTCTCCCACATTTGTCTGCTAAAAACAAGAACAGCTGGAACAAAGAGAATCAATCTCTCGATACTTAGGTAGCAGCTTCAAAGCAATATGAGATGATTCAACTGGCACATGGACACAATACACATAGAATAGCATTATCCATATATTTTGGGCATCAAGTATTCTCAGACCGTCACCTAACTAATGTTCTGGAGTAACGCATGAGAACACAAGCATGTTTCTTGATTACATATGTACGTGGGCAATACCATATGATTTATTGTACATGTTTTTGTGTGGAGCGACGATAAATAATGCAACCCATGACAATAGCTTTCATCATTTACGTATTGTTGACATAAGAATGCAGATTATCTCCATTGTCACGCCGTAGCAATGCATGAGCCTTCTACTAGTCTGTTGGAGATGTTCTTGAAGGAAATATGCCCTAGAGGCAATAATAAAGTTGTTATTTATATTTCCTTATATCATGATAAATGTTTATTATTCATGCTAGAATTGTATTAACCGGAAACGTAGTACATGTGTGAATACATACACAAACAGAGTGTCACTAGTATGCCTCTACTTGACTAGCTCGTTGAATCAAAGATGGTTAAGTTTCCTAGCCATAGACATGAGTTGTCATTTGATTAAGGGGATCACATCATTAGAGAATGATGTGATTGACTTGACCCATTCCGTTGGCTTAGCACTTGATCGTTTAGTATATTGATATTGCTTTCTTCATGACTTATACATGTTCCTATGACTATGAGATTATGCAACTCCCGAATACCGGAGGAACACTTTGTGTGCTACCAAACATCACAACGTAACTGGGTGGTTATAAAGGTGCTCTACAGGTGTCTCCGATGGTACTTGTTGAGTTGGCATAGATCAAGATTAGGATTTGTCACTCTGATTGTCGGAGAGGTATCTCTGAGCCCTCTCGGTAATGCACATCACTATAAGCCTTGCAAGCAATGTGACTAATGAGTTAGTTGCGGGATGATGCATTACGAAACGAGTAAACAGACTTGCCGGTAACGAGATTGAACTAGGTATTGAGATACCGACGATCGAATCTCGAGCAAGTAACATACCGATGACAAAGGGAACAACATATGTTGTTATGCGGTTTGACCGATAAAGATCTTCGTAGAATATGTAGGAGCCAATATGAGCATCCAGGTTCCGCTATTGGTTATGACCGGAAACGTGTCTCGGTCATGTCTACATAGTTCTCGAACCCGTAGGGTCCGCACGCTTAACGTTCGGTAATGATCGGTAATATGAGTTTATGTGTTTTGATGAACCGAAGGTAGTTCGGATTCCCAGATATGATCACAAACATGACGAGGAGTCTCGAAATGGTCAAGACATAAAGATCGATATATTGGAAGCCTATATTTGGACATCGGAATAGTTCTGGGTGAAATTGGGATTTTACCGGAGTACCAGGAGGTTACCGGACCCCCCCCCCCCGGTAAGTGTATGGGCCTTATTGGGCCATAGTGGAGAGAGAGAGGAGACCAGGGCAGGCTGCGCGCCCCCTCTCCCTCTAGTCCGAATTGGACTAGGAGGGGGGCGCCCCCTTCCTTCCTCCCTCTCTACCCCTTCCTTCTCTCCTAGTCCAACTAGGGAAGGGGGAATCCTACTCCCGGTGGGAGTAGGACTCCTCCAGGGCGCGCCATAGGAGGGCCGGCCCTCCCCCCTCCTCCAATCCTTTATATACGTGGCCAGGGGGCACCCCATATACACACAAGTTGATCAGTTGATTTTTTAGCCGTGTGCGGTGCCCCCCTCCACCATAATCCACCTCGGTCATATCGTAGCGGTGCTTAGGTGAAGCCCTGCGTCGGTAGCATCATCATCACCGTCATCATGCCGTCGTGCTGACAGAACTCTCCCTCGAAGCTCTACTGGATCATGAGTTCGTGGGACGTCACCGAGCTGAACGTGTGCTGAACTCGGAGGTGTCGTGTGTTCGGTACTTAGATCAGTCGGATCATGAAGACATACGACTACATCAACCGCGTTGTCATAACGCTTCCTCTTACGGTCTACGAGAGTACGTAGACAACACTCTCCCCCTCGTTGCTATGCATCACCATGATCTTGCGTGTGCGTAGGAAAATTTTGAAATTACTACGTTCCCCAATAATGGCATCCGAGCCAGGTTTATACGTAGATGTTATATGCACGAGTAGAACACAAGTGAGTTATGGATGATACAAGTCATACTGCTTACCAACATGTCATACTTTGATTCGACGGTATTGTTGGATGAAGCGGCTTGAACCGACATTACGCTTACGCTTACGCGAGACTGGTTCTACCGACGTGCTTCGCACACAGGTGGCTGGCGGGTGTCAGTTTCTCCAACTTTAGTTGAATCGAGTGTGTCTATGCCCGGTCCTTGTGAAGGTTAAAATAGCACATACTTGACGAAATATCGTTGTGGTTTTGATGCGTAGGTAAGAACGGTTCTTGCTCAGCCCGTAGCAGCCACATAAAACTTGCAACAACAAAGTACAGGACGTCTAACTTGTTTTTGCAGGGCATGTTGTGATGTCATATGGTCAAGACATAATGCTAAATTTTATTGTATGAGATGATCATGTTTCGTAACAGAGTTATCGGCAACCGGCAGGAGCCATATGGTTGTCGCTTTATTGTATGAAATGCAATCGTCATGTAATTGCTTTACTTTATCACTAAGCGGTAGTGATAGTTGTAGAAGCAATAGTTGGCGAGACGACAATGATGCTACGATGGAGATCAAGGTGTCGCGCCGGTGACGATGGTGATCATGACGGTGCTTTGGAGATGGAGATCAAAGGCACAAGATGATGATGGCCATATCATATCACTTATATTGATTGCATGTGATGTTTATCTTTTATGATCTTATTTTGCTTAGATCGACGGTAGCCTTATAAGATGATCTCTCACTAAATTTCAAGGTATAAGTGTTCTCCCTGAGTATGCACTGTTGCGAAAGTTCGTCGTGCCGAGACACCACGTGATGATCGGGTGTGATAAGCTCTACGTTCACATACAACGGGTGCAAGCCAGTTTTGCACACGCAGAATAATCGAGTTAAACTTGATGAGCCTAGCATATGCAGATATGGCCTCAGAACACTGAGACCGAAAGGTCGAGCGTGAATCATATAGTAGATATGATAAACATAGTGATGTTCACTATTGAAAACTACTCCATCTCACGTGATGATTGGACATGGTTTAGTTGATATGGATCACGTGATCACTTAGATGATTAGAGGGATGTCTATCTAAGTGGGAGTTCTTAAGTAATTTGATTAATTGAACTTTAATTTATCATGAACTTAGTACCTGATAGTATTTTGCATGTCTATGTTGTTGTAGATAGATGGCCCGTGTTGTTGTTCCGTTGAATTTTAATGCGTTCCTTGAGAAAGCAAAGTTGAAAGATGATGGTAGCAATTACACGGACTGGGTCCGTAACTTGAGGATTATCCTCATTGCTTCATAGAAGAATTACGTCCTGGAAGCACCGCTAGGTGCCAAACCTGCTGCAGGAGCAACACCAGATGTTATGAACGTCTGGCAGAGCAAAGCTGATGACTACTCGATAGTTTAGTGTGCCATCTTTACGGCTTAGAACCGGGACTTCAACGATGTTTTGAACGTCATGGAGCATATGAGATGTTCCAGGAGTTGAAGTTAATATTTCAAGCAAATGCCCGAATTGAGAGATATGAAGTCTCCAATAAGTTCTACAGCTGCAAGATGGAGGAGAATAGTTCTGTCAGTGAGCATATACTCAAAATGTCTGGGTATAACAATCACTTGATTCAACTGGGAGTTAATCTTCCGGATGATAGTGTCATTGAGAATTCTTCAATCACTACCACCAAGCTACAAGAGCTTCGTGATGAACTATAATATGAAAGGGATGGATAAGACAATTCCCGAGCTCTTCGAGCTGCTAAAGGCTGCAGAGGTAGAAATCAAGAAGGAGCATCAAGTGTTGATGGTCAACAAGACCACCAGTTTCAAGAAAAAGGGTAAAGGGAAGAAGGGGGACTTCAAGAAGAACGGCAAGCAAGTTGCTGCTCAAGTGAAGAAGCCCAAGTCTGGACCTAAGCCTGAGACCGAGTGCTTCTACTGCAAAGGGACTGGTCACTGGAAGCGGAACTGCCCCAAGTATTTGGCGGATAAGAAGGTTGGCAAGATGAACAAAGGTATATGTGATATACATGTTATTGATGTGTACCTTACTAATGCTTGCAGTAGTGACTGGGTATTTGATACTGGTTCCGTTGCTAATATTTGCAACTCGAAACAGGGACTACGGATTAAGCGAAGATTGTCTAAGGACGAGGTGACGATGCGCGTGGGAAATGGTTCCAAAGTCGATGTGATCGCAGTCGGCACGCTACCTCTACATCTACCTACGGGGTTAGTTTTAGACCTGAATAATTGTTATTTGGTGTCAGCGTTAAGCATGAATATTATATATGGATCTTGTTTGACGCGAGATGGTTATTCATTTAAATCAGAGAATAATGGCTATTCTATTTATATGAGTAATATCTTTTATGGTCATGCACCCTTGAAGAGTGGTCTATTCTTTTTGAATCTCGATAGTAGTGATACACATATTCATAATATTGAAGCCAAAAGATGCAGAGTTGATAATGATAGTGCAACTTATTTGTGGCACTGCCGTTTAGGTCATATTGGTGTAAAGCGCATGAAGAAACTCCATTCTGATGGACTTTTGGAATCACTTGATTATGAATCACTTGGTACTTGCGAACCATGCCTCATGGGCAAGATAACTAAAACATCGTTCTCCGGAACAATGGAGCGAGCAACAGATTTATTGGAAATCATACATACTGATGTATGTGGTCCAATGAATGTTGAGGCTCGCGGCGGGTATCGTTATTTTCTCACCCTCACAGTCGATTTAAGCAGATATGGGTATATCTACTTAATGAAACATATGTCTGAAACATTTGAAAAGTTCAAAGAATTTCAGAGTGAAGTGGAAAATCATCGTAACAAGAAAATAAAGTTTCTATGGTCTGATCGTGGAGGAGAATATTTGAGTTACGAGTTTGGTCTTCATTTGAAATAATGCGGAATACTTTCGCAACTCACGCCACCCGGAACACCACAACGTAATGGTGTGTCCGAACGTCGTAATCGTACTTTACTAGATGTGGTGTGATCTATGATGTCTCTTACTGATTTACCGCTATCGTTTTGGGGTTATGCTTTAGAGATGGCCGCATTCACGTTAAATAGGGCACCATCTCAATCTGTTGAGACAACGCCATATGAACTGTGGTTTGCAAGAAACTAAAGTTGTCGTTTCTTAAAGTTTGGGGCTGCGATGCTTATGTGAAAAAGCTTCAACCTGATAAGCTCAAACCCAAATCGGAGAAATGTGTCCTCATAGGATACCCAAAGGAGACTGTTGGGTACACCTTCTATCATAGATCCGAAGGCAAGACATTCGTTGCTAAGAATGGATCCTTTCTAGAGAAGGAGTTTCTCTCGAAAGAAGTGAGTGGGAGGTGAAAGTGCTAGTTATTGACTAGAGGGGGGGTGAATAGGCGATTTTTATGAAAGTCTTCAAAACGTGGAAGTTTCGAAGACAAACAATAGAAATGACCTAATTGATATGCAGCGGAAGATAAACTACAACAAGCAAACCATAGTCAAGAATGCAATAATGTGAAAGTACAAAGACTAATAGCAGCTTAGTAGTAAGGATCAGGATGGAAGATAGTATGAAGCCAACCAACGATAGTAGTCAAGCAATGAAGTCAAACAGGTACGACAAATAGGCAATGACTTCACGAAAACAAACTCTAAGTAAAGGGAGGGAGAGGATAGAACCAATCACTTGTTGAAGACACATGATTTATTGGACCAGTTCCAGTTGCTGTGACAACTGTACATCTGGTTAGGGAGGCTGAGATTCAACTCAGAAGACCGCATCTTCACCTTATTTCCCTTGAGCTAAGGACACACAGTCCTCGCCCAATCACTCTGGTAAGTCTTCAAGGTAGACTTCCGAACCTTCACAGACTTCGTTCACCGGCGATCCACAATGACTCTTGGATGCTCAGAACGCGACGCCTAACCGGCTGGAGGATTCACAGTCCTCAAGTGTAATAAGTCTTCAGGTCACGCAGACAGAAGACTTCAGTGATGCCTAACACTCTTTGGCTCTGGGTGTTTGGGCTTTGTCCTCGCAAGGATTTCTCTCTCTCAAAGGCTTCGAGGTGGATTGCTCTGAAATGACAAAAGTCGTGTACTAACTCTGAGCAGCAACCAATTTATGGTGTAGGGGGTGGGCTATTTATAGCCACTAGGTAACCCGACCTGATATGTCCGAAATGACCCTGGGTCACTAAGGAACTGACACGTGTTCCAATGGTCAGATTTCAAACACACACGGCAACTTTACTTGGGCTACAAGCAAAGCTGACTCATCCAGCTCTGGATAAGATTTGCTCTCATTGTCTTCGCTCGAAGACATAGGATTTGGGTTGAGCATCACTTCAGTCACTCTGACTTAGTTCACTTGGACCCCACTTAACAGTGCGGTGGTTCCTGTGACTCAACAAAGAAGAAAAGGAAACAACGAAACGACTCAGTCTTCGCGCTCCATAGTGTTCACTCAATGTCTTCTCATGTCATAGTCTTCAATATGAATATCTTCACATACCACCATTGTCGTTAATGTCTTCATACATTTTTAGGGGTCATCTCCGGTAGGTAAACCGAATCAATGAGGGACACTACCTGCGTTATCCTGCAATTCTCACAAATGCATTAGTCCCTCAACCAAATTTGTCGTCAATACTCCAAAACCAACTAGGGGTGGCACTAGATGCACTTACAATCTCCCCCTTTTTGGTGATTGATGACAAACTGGTTGAAGTTTTCAACGGGGATAAAGTATGTGAAATTGTAAAGGATAGGGTATTGTCTCCATAAGTGGCAAAGGCTCCCCCTGAAGATGTGCATATAAGTAATTTTCTTTTGGAATGCAAATGCACATGGCAGGTTGTACTTGTGGAGATCCTCTTCAACTTATGAAGATAATTCATCATGCATGAAATGATATAACTAAGAGAATGACATGCATAATGAAAAATGGACGTCTGTAGAATGATCTAAGTGCGGAAGTTATCATCGCACATGGAAAAGCAAATAAGTAGCAGACGCCCATTGAGTTTAAGTGTTACAACTCAAAGAACCAAATGTATCAAAAGCAAGAGTTGTAATCACTAGGCAAAATATAAAGCAACCGCCCATATGAACCCGCTTGAAGACTATCAAACTCATATGCTTCTCCCCCTTTTGTCAGTAAGGACCAAAAAGGTTTGAAGACATAGAGCATCTACTCGTTCCCATGAGGAGTAGGTGAAGCAGCAGGGTTGTCGTTGTTGTTTGGCGGCACAGACGAACTTGGTGCAGTGTTGATGCGTGCAGAAGTAGGGGGCGGTGAAGTAGCATCGTCTTCATCATCGATCACTTTGGCATTCATAGTTGCCGTGGAGGAAGAATAGTCAGAGTCTTCAAGGGATGGAGTTCGACGTAGGACAGCATTCCATGGAGGAGTGGAGTCAAACTTGAATCTTTCAGTGAAGCCATCATCTTGAAGATCTGCTTCAGCACTGAGCAGTGTCAAACTCTTCCATGATCGCCAACAGGTCTCATGAGTGACAAAAGCATTCTTGGTGGCAAGATTTCGAATGCGACTGACATCCACCAAGAGGCTTTGCATCTGTCGCATGAGCCAGAAGTGATGCTTGTCTTGTTTCTGATGCAGTGCCACAAGAAGTTCTCGGTCATTTAGGACGCGAGAGCGCTTCTTAGGCCTTTGGGCAATTGTGCTCTCAGTGGCTTTAGTTTGCGCACTGTGAGGCAGACGAGTGTTCCCAGCCATTGGATAGACACGAGTTACTTCTTGGACTCCTTCCATGGGTTGAGTGAATCTTTGGTGATCAGCATTTTGAAGACAAAGAGGCTTCTTGGCAGGCTCAGGGTATATGGCTTCAACTGACATATCAACCTCTAGTAGAAAGATCAGATGATTGCGAGCAGAGGGTTGATAATTGATAGTAGAGTGTAGCATGATGAGGCGCATGACCCATGGAGCATAGAATTTCAGGCCAAAAAGGTCAGATCCAGACGCAGCCAGTTGCCAGATGAAGAATTCTTGTGTATTGAAGCTGATGCCATTGAGGATGTAAAAGACCAATGTCTTCATGGCTCCTTCAAGTTTTGCAGCTGATGAATGCCCTTTGATAGGCCATAGAGTTTGCTTGATGATGTGATATATTGTGCGAGGCAGATACTCAAGGTCATCAACAAAGAACTCCTTTGGGTATTCAGCGTCAGGTGGCAGAGGCTCCATTATGCTTAACATCTGGCTCATGTTAGGCTCTGGCTTATGGAAGATGCTCTCCAGTGCATTGCGGTGGAGTTGACAATCAGGTTCGAACAGCTCTCCGGGAGTGGGTAGGCCTGTAAGCTTAATGACGTCAAGAGCTTTGGCTTCATGATGAACATTTCCTGTCATCCACTCGAGAACCCATGTCTTTGTATCCCTGTAGTAGCCGCGAATGTGGAGGGTAGCATAGAATCGAAGCAAAAGTTCCTCATTCCAATGTTCTTTGTCTGTCACAAAGCTGAGCAGACCTGCATCACGAAAGCAGTCAAGTGCTTCTTCTAGGCATGGCAGTCCAGCAATGGCTTCAGTGTCGAGGCGCATATGAGGGAAAATGCGCCCTTGATCATATAGAACACAGAAGTAATAGCTTCGCTGCTGATAGCTCCAGAAATGATCAGATGATATTCTTGGCCTTGAGTAGGGGTTCTTTGCTCTGTCAAAGAAGGTGTTGTGGCTTTTGAAGGCATTTGCATTGAAGGACCCTGTAGAGGTGGCAGGACCTGGGAACCTTGGCAATCTTGGCTTTGGTTTCTGGACCAGAGGCCTATGCTCAACATGATAATCAAACTGAGGACCAGAGGCATTAGGCGGAGGGACCAGAACGGGCCATTTGATAGTGATTAGCTGACCATAGTTGTATGCTTGCTCAATTGTATGGGGCCTTGGTGGCGGAACAGGAGCAGTGGCAACAACAGAGGCGTCAGGCTGTACAACAGATACTTCAGGAGCAGTTGCATCATTGGCTTCTGGCACATTGGTTGGTGCAGGCTCCACACTTGCTTCAGTCATGACTACGTCATTGGCTGCATTTGTGTTGGTGATGGCAGCCTCAAGATTTTCAACCTCCACTTGATGAGCTGGAGGGTTGGGCACTGGCATGTTCACTTCGGGAACAGCTTCTTTAGTAATGGGGGAAGTAGGGACACGTTTTTCTTCTTGTTTGTCATCGGCTGATGCAGCCGGATTGTCTTCAGCAGCTTTGGCTTCAAACACGGAGACATTCACAGTCGGAGTGGCTTCTGGAAACACTTGACGTGCAACAGATTGGTGGTGCACTTCTCCTTCTGGAACGCTCGAAAGAGGGACTTGAGGCCTTGGTCCTTTGCGAAGCCTGCGTAATGCTAGCGACGCCTTTGGAGATGGAGTTGGCTGGGCCTCAAAGTCACCCTCTTCTTCTTGTACAGGTGGTGTGACTTGTTGTTGTTGGGGAGTACTCGGGGAGTCTTGTTATTGTGGGTGATCAGCCCATGATGCATCCTGAGCAATTGGCGTCAGAGGACGACCAATGCTGATGAGTTTGCTGTTCGTGAGAACAGGCAATGATACCAAGTTGTGTTCGATCTGAGGAAGAACTACATCATCTTCAACATTGTCATTGTGACCAATGTCTTCAACAGCGGTGGGATCAACTGCTGGAATGTCTTCAGCTTCATGAGCCTCTGTGGAAGCAGGCTCATGAACTATCATCCGTCGTTCTTGGTGTTCAGATGCAGGGCGAACAATTGAGATAGGTTCAACAACTAAGGGCTCTGTGGGAGCAGCCCGATTCTTCTTGGTTTTGCGCTTCTTCTTGGAGGGAGCAACATCAGAGGCTTCAGGATTTTTCCTTTTTCTGGCTTCAGCCTCGGCAGTCCTCGTCTTCTTCAGTTCTGAAGCGGTTGACTTGACCTTTGGCTTCGAGCCAGTCATGCTGCTTGGGAAGACTATGCGAGGTTCTTCCTACCTTGAAGGTGCAGATTGGTCAGTTGATGGCTTCTTCTTCGTTGCAGCCATTCTGGGGTCAATGTCAGGACGGCCAAGAGCCTTGCGCTTCTCAGCCTCATTGTAGGCTTGCACACACTTGTCATCCAGACTCTTCATGCGCTCACGAGAGCCTTTAGCTTCTTCGCGCTTCTTGAGAAAGGCTTCTTTGAGCTTGTGCAGCATGATCTTGAAGTTTTTGACATCTTGCACGCTGAGCTTTGCCACATGCTTCTTGAACTGAGCTTTCTCATGGTCGATCTTGTACTTCAGTTCAACGATGCGCTGAGCAAGAGCTAGCTTAGAAGCAATGGCGCCATTGAAGGAGACGCTGAGGCCAATGGGAAGTTGCAGATCTTCAAAGCTGAGATTTGGGGTGTCAAACCACTCATCAATGAAGTTATGGATGATTGCCACATCAAAGAGAGGCAAATCATTGAAGATCTCTGCTTCTTCCTTGGTCTTGATCAGTTGCTCAAGAGCATCATCTGCAAGATCTTCATCGCTGGATAGATCAATGTGCTCTTCTCGCAGAATGGCAGTAGGAGTCAATGTCTGATCAGTATTCTTGACGATTTTCTTTTTCTTCTCCATCTTCTTGGAGATACGTGATAGATCTTCGGACTGCACACTGTCTTCAGGAGGTGCAGTGGCTAGTGGCTTCGCACATGAAGCTTTTGGAGGAGCAGCTGATCTTGAAGGCTTAGCCTTCTTCGGCTTCTGCGGCTTTGGAGTAGGAGCTGGGGCTTCATCAGTGTTAGCATCATCATCAGAATGATCCACTTTGGCACCTTGGACCGAGATGTGAGTGATGAGGCCATCAAGGTTGTAGAAAGGACCGATGACATTGGGTTCTGCATCACGTGAGCCGTCAGCACAGGGAGCAGAGGGACCAGGGTTGAAGTCTAATCCCAATGACTTCTTGTTTTCCTTGGCCGATGCCTTTGCGTGCTGGAAGTTGCGCTTGAAGAGATTATCGTCACAACACCAGAGCAATGACGATGGGTCGGCATTTTCAGGCTGAGGTCCACGGACCATACGAGGATAGAAACCCTGTGTAATAGCTTCAGCTTTGTTCTTGGGTGGAAGGCCTCGATAGAGAATATCACCCCAAGGACTTTTGATAGCATTCTTCTCAGCGTATTCCTGGGTCACAAACTTGTATTTGAACCATTGTTTAGCCCAATATCGTCGAATCCATTGGATTTGTGTCTTGCGCTGATTATAATTCTCTTCAGGATTTGTCTTGTAAAGCTCTGCGAGGTCATCAGGCAAATCTCTTGATGTTCCCCCACGACGCTGTCTGCCACCCTTCCTTACTGATTTCTCTGCAGCCATGAACTTCAAACTGAATGGCTTCAACACGTTCAAAGGCTTCAAAGGCTTTCGCTTGCTGGACAAACAGGAACTGGCTTTGGGAGAGTTAATGTGATGCTGTAAGAATTCTGCAAACGAATGCAGACTATGAGAACCAAGGGATTCTCCCACGGACATGTACCTGTGACAGCATTAGAGATGCGAGGGAAGGGGAAGAGGTCATATGCATTCTCAGAAGATTTTGAAGATAAATCAGTTTGAAGACATTGACCTCATGATGCAAAGACATTCACTTATATGTTGAGAGTTGGTTCCAGATTTGTACGAATCCGTGAATAAGTACAAGTGAGGAATCTAACTAGATATGAAGCTTAAGTGAATATACTAGGCAGTATGAGATGCAGACAGAATAGATCTAACATTGTATAGGCAGAAACCAATTTTGGTAAATAGGATGAATCTTTGAGGATCAAAAAGATGGTAAAAATAGAGTTGTATTTACCACACGAAGAACTGCTAGATGGGATGAATAGGAGACCGAGCAGTTCAATCCACCGTGCCCTAACTTGGCGACAGAGGACACCTACAGCGGCGGCGGAGAGGACGATGTCCGCGGCCGGCGTGAGGACGGCGTCGGAGAAGTCGCGACAGCTAAGCGCTTCGTCGCCGGCGTCGTCGAGAGCTAGCGGTGATGCTAGGGTTTTGACGAGGTGGAGAGGTGGAAGAAGGTTTTCTTTACCGCAGGGGACACATATTTATAAGGAAGTGTGCAGCACAGCGCAATTACGCAGGTGCCCCTGGCGGTTCACATCTGAGGGGCACGTGGCAAGCATGCAACATACTCAGAGTTGTCCCATGTTCCCACGCCCGCCAGGTTTGTCGGATGGTTGTTCCGGCTTCTCCGAATTTCAAACAATAAGGATGAATCATTTAAAACAGACTTAATGTTTGTCTCTGTGTCTTCTGCTGACGAGGACGCAGAGAAGACATTCGACAGTTTCAATAGAATGCATATGATTTGGACAGATAGAGTTTGAGATACAAAGCATAGAGAGATTAGGGTCCGATCACATTCACTTAGTTCAAAAGATTCAACTAGGAAGACATAGCTATAAGTGAATGCTGTAGAGGACAGAACACTAGTATATATATCAGAAAGCAATCAAATCAACAGAGTGAAGAAAATCATGAAGATAAGTTGAAATTGAAGACAAACCAAATGCGAAGACATTGCAAAAATAACGCCATGAGTGAAACACTTCAAAGAGAGAAATTTGGTGGTGGCGTTACCCAACATATAGGAAGTATTAGACCCAGACACGACGCACAATTATCGTGGCGCTCCGAAGTCAAATTCCACGTTAATGTATTCACACTCAGAATGTAAGTCTTCATTGATTGAAGATATACTTTACTTTGTGTGTTGCACATCTAAGTCATCAACATGCATAATGTTAGGATGTGTGCCTGATCACAGGACATTTGAGGATTCCAAGATATTTAGCTCACATCGTAACTTGCAAAACCTTTTCTCTTCCAAGGGCTTTGTGAAGATATCTGCCAGTTGCTCTTCAGTGTTGACGTGAATGATGTCAATATCTTTCTTCATGACATGATCTCTAAGAAAGTGATGACGAATTTCAAATTGCTTTGTCTTCGAGTGCTGGATTGGATTGTTGGCAATCTTGATGGCACTTTCGTTGTCGCAGAAGAGAGGTACTTGTTTCAGATTGATGCCATAGTCCTTGAGAGTTTGCTTCATCCATAGAAGCTGAGCGCAGCAAGATCCAGCAGCAATGTATTCAGATTCAGCAGTTGAGAGTGATACATAGTTCTGCTTCTTTGAAGACCAACAGACAAGTGATCGTCCCAGAAAGTGACATGTGCCTGATGTAGACTTGCGATCCACCTTGTCACCAGCATAATCAGCATCCGAGAATCCAACCAGATCAAATTTTGAGCCCTTTGGATACCATAATCCGAGTGTTGGGGTGTAAGCCAAATATCGAAGAATTCGCTTCACAGCTAAGTGATGCAATTCCTTTGGTGCCGCTTGGAATCGAGCACACATGCAAACACTAAGCATAATATCTGGCCTAGATGCACATAGGTAAAGTAAGGAACCAATCATGGAGCGGTATACCTTTTGATCGAACTCTTTACCATTGTCGTCGGGACCCAGATGGTGTTTGGCTGGCATTGGCGTCGTGTAACCTTTGCAATCTTGCATTCCAAACTTCTTCAGACAATCTTTGAGGTATTTTTCTTGAGATATGAAGATGCCATTCCTTTGCTGACGAATTTGAAGACCAAGGAAGAACTTCAGCTCACCCATCATGGACATCTGATATTGCTCTTGCATCATGTATCCAAACTCATCACTATACTTCTGGTTGGTGCAGCCGAAGATAATGTCATCCACATATATTTGGCACACAAACAGTTCACCATCATATGTCTTCATGAAGAGTGTGGGATCAAGGGATCTAGGTTTGAAGCCTTTGCTCTTCAGGAAGTCTTTGATCGTATCATACCAAGTGTGAGGAGCTTGTTTGAGGCCATACAGTGCTTTGTTTAGCTTGTACACCATATCAGGATGTTTTGGATCTTCAAAGCCAGGTGGTTGAGCGACGTATACTTCTTCTTCAATCTTGCCATTAAGAAATGCACTCTTCACATCCATTTGATATAGCAAGATGTTGTGGTGGTTAGCATAGGCTAGCAGTATGCGAATAGCTTCAAGCCTAGCCACAGGAGCAAATGTTTCATCAAAGTCAATTCCTTCAACTTGAGTATATCCTTGAGCCACAAGATGTGCTTTGTTTCTGATGACTTGACCATGCTCATCTTGCTTGTTTCGATATATCCATTTTGTGCCAATAATGTTATGCTTGCGAGGGTCAGGACGCTTGACTAGTTCCCAAACATTGTTCAGCTTGAACTATTGAAGTTCTTCTTGCATAGCTTGTATCCATTCAGGTTCCATAAAGGCTTTAACAACTTTCTTGGGTTCTGATATTGACACAAAAGAAAATTGCCCACAGAAATTTGCTAATTGTGTTGCTTTTGAGCGAGTAAGTGGACCAAGTGCATTGATGTTATCAATTATCTTCTCAATTTGTACTTCATTTGCAAGTCGAGGATGAACTGGACGAAGACCTTGCTCTTGCTGATCATTGTCATCATCGGGAGGATTGTCTTCAGTCTGAGCATTGTCTTCAGGTTGGTTAGGTGTAGAAATGATAAGTTCCTCTTCAGGCTGTGCTTCAGAAGGCATGATTTCACCAGTTCCCATCAGCTTGATAGATTTGTTGGGCGGAGCTTCGTCTAGTGTACTTGGCAGGAGCTCTCTTTGTGAACCATTGGTTTCATCAAATCGCACATCCATAGTTTTGATGATTTTGTAGAGATAGAGGTTGAAGACTCTGTAAGAGTGCGAGTCCTTTCCGTAACCGAGCATGAAGCCTTCGTGAGCTTTAGGTGCAAATTTTGACTTGTGATGGGGATCCTTGATCCATCACCTAGCTCCAAATACTCTGAAGTAGCTGACAGGCTTCTTGCCAGTAAGGAGCTCATAGGATGTTTTGTTCAGAAGCTTATGGATGTAAACATGGTTGATGACCTGACATGCTGTATCAATAGCTTCAGGCCAGAACTTTCTTGGTGTCTTGTACTCATCGAGCATTGTTCGAGCCATCTCAATGAGGGTTCTGTTCTTGAGCTCTATGATGCCATTTTGCTGAGGTGTGTATGGAGCAGAGAACTCATGAGTGATTCCCATTATATCGAGATAAAGATCAAGCCCGGTGTTCTTGAACTCAGTGCCATTGTCACTTATGATATGCTTGATCTTGACGCCATAATTGTTCATGGCTCGATTGGTGAAGCGTCTGAAGACATCTTGCACTTCAGTCTTGTAGAGAATCATGTGCACCCATGTATATCTTGAGTAGTCATCAACAATGACAAAGCCATAGAGACAAGCAGTTGTTGTGAGGGTAGAGTAGTGAGTAGGGCCAATTAAGTCCATGTGTAACAGCTCGAAGGGTTGAGATGTCGTCATGATTGTCTTCGAGGGGTGCTTTGCCCTAGTCATCTTTCCAGCTTCGCAGGCACCACACAAATGATCCTTCTTGAACTTGACACCCTTGATGCCTATGATATGTTTCTCCTTGGCGAGTGTGTGTAAGTTCCTCATGCCAGCATGCCCCAGCCTCCGATGCCAGAGCCAGCATTCTGAAGCTTTTGCAAGAAGACATACGGCAAGCTGTGGACCTGCTGAGAAATCTACCATGTATAGATCATCTTTCCGATACCCTTGAAAGACCAGAGACTTGTCAGATTCCATTAGTACAAGGCAATGATATTTTCCGAATAGCACAATCATGTTAAAGTCACAAAGCATCGAGACAGACATTTAGTTGAAACCAAGGGATTCAACAAGCATCACTTTATCCATGTGTTGGTCCTTTGAGATTGCAACTCTACCTAGACCCAATACCTTGCTTTTACCAGTGTCAGCAAATGTGATGTGACTCTTGTCTGATGGACGTAAGATTGAGTCCATGAGAAGACTTCGATCACCAGTCATATGATTAGTGCATCCGCTATCCATAATCCATTCTGAAGCATGAGGTGTCATACCCTACAGTACAGTTAGGGGGATAGGCTTCACCAAGAGTATTGTGAAGCATAAACATTGGACAGGCAGGAGGATTATTGAAGCTCAGATCAAGATTAGGACTGATAGGATGAATGGCAAACAATTCAGGAACAAAATACATAGTGAGACCATTTGGGCATTTGATCTTGCGCCCTACAAGATGTTTTAGGTCCCCAGCAATAGCATCAGACGCCTTTGATTTTCGGCTGGAGACCCTTCCCTGCAAAAGAAAGTTAATTCTTCTTAACCACCCACATCTTCAGGGGTGGCTTAGAAGCAATGAGTCTAAGTGCAGCATCTGAGAACTTCGGCTTTGGAGCCCTAGCAAATAGCCTTGCAGGAGATGAATGATACTCATATGAATAAGCAGAAAAGTTCTTAGTTCTATGAACATAGCGGTTTGAAGACACACGCTCATATTCATAAGTTTGAGTACGGTTTCCCTGCAAAACATTGGCGTTAGGGTGACTCAGGTGAGTCATCTGTCTGTATGAAGCCTTTGGACCATATGACGCCTTAGGTCTGGGGTTTGTCTTCTTCCCTGGTGGTGTCATGATCACATTCACTGGAAGATTCTCAAGACAGCTTTTGGGAACCCAGATCTTCTTCATAGGTGGTCCATTCCTGCAGTTAGTACCAATATACCTGGCAAACACTTCACCATTCTGATTCTTGAACAGCTTATAGTTTGCATCAAGGGATTCATCAATGATAATAGGATTAGCACAGGTAAAGCCAGATAAGGTGGATGGATCCACTGAAGGTCCCTTTGCAGCAACCCATGTGGTTTTGGGATACTGCTCAGGCTTCCAGTAGGAACCATCAACATTCATTTTCCTCTCGAACCCAACACCCTCTTTCCTAGGGTTTCGGTTCAGAATCTGCTTTTTGAGGACATCGCAAAGTGTCTGATGTCCTTTCAGACTTTTATACATCCCTGTTTCAAGCAATGTCTTCAACCTAGCATTTTCATCAACAATAGTAGTGGTATCCTCCGCAGAGGGGTTAGTTACCACATCAGTAGTTGAAGATAATGCACAGTAGCAGCAGTGGAACATTCAGCAACAGAGGTAGCGTTATCATGCTCAAGGCATTTCAGACATGGTGGTTCAAATCCATCCAGAGCGGGACTAATCTGTTGAGCGCGAAGTGACTCATTCTCTTTTTGAAGATCTTCATGAGCCGCTCTCAATTTCTCAAGCTCTTGCTTCCTTTGAAGATAATCATAGGAGAGCTTTTCATGAGTGGTTGAGAGCGTTTCATGACGACTTTCAAGTTCTTGGTACTTAGCATGAAGATTTTTTATGTCTTCAACTAAGGACTGTGAATGTGTCATTTCCGCGTCCAACAGGTCATCGCTTTTGTCTAACAGTTTTTGAGTATGTTCCATAGCTTTTTGTTGTTCAGTTGCAATTTTAGCAAGTGTTTTGTAGCTGGGTTTGGATTCACAATCAGAGTCATCTTCACTTGATGTTTGAAAGTAAGCATCACGTGATTTTACCTTGGCACCACGTGCCATGAAGCAGTAGGTGGGAGCAGGGTCGTCCTTGTCATCAGCTTCAGCATTGGTGTGGAAGTCATTGTCTTCAGTGTTGAAGATGGACTTGGCAACATAGGCTGTGGCTAGAGCCAGACTTGCAACGCCAGGGTCGGACTCCTCTTCAGACTCCACCTCCGCCTCCTTAGAAGCAGACTCCTCCTCTGAATCCATCTCCTTGCCAACAAAAGCACAAGCCTTGCTAGATGAGCTCTTCTTATGAGATGAAGACCTTGATGAGGACTTGGAAGAAGACTTTGAAGATTTCTTCTTCTTCTTGTCATCACAATCATATTCCTTGCTCTTCTTCTTCTTCTTCTTCTCATTGTCCCACTGTGGACACTCAGAGATATAGTGTCCAGGTTTCTTGCACTTGTGACATGTTCTCTTATTGTAGTCATGAGTGGAAGCTTCATCATTTCTTGAGCTAGATCGTGAAGACTTTCTGAAGCCCTTCTTCTTAGTGAACTTCTGGAACTTCTTCACAAGCATAGCAAGTTCCTTTCCAATGTCTTCAGGATCATCAGAACTGCAGTCAGATTCTTCTTCAGATGAGGAAACAACTTTTGCCTTCAAAGCGCGAGTTCGGCCATAGTTGGGACCATAGATATCTCTTTTCTCAGAAAGCTGGAACTCATGTGTGTTGAGCCTCTCAAGTATATCAGACGGATCGAGTGTCTTGAAGTCAGGGCGTTCTTGTATCATGAGGGCAAGGGTGTCAAAGGAGCTGTCAAGTGATCTTAGTAGTGTCTTGACGATTTCATGCTTGGTAATCTCAGTGGCGTCGAGAGCACGAAGCTCATTTGTGATGTCGGTGAGGCGATCAAACGTGAGCTAGACATTTTCATTGTCGTTTCTCTTGAAGCGGTTGAAGAGGTTGCGAAGAACACTGATCCTTTGATCTCTCTGGGTTGAGACGCCTTCATTGACCTTGGATAGCCAGTCCTGGACTAGCTTTGACGTTTTCAGAGCACTCACACGGCCATACTATCCTTTGGTCAGATGACCACAGATGATGTTCTTGGTAGTAGAGTCCAGTTGAATGAACTTCTTGACATCAGCAGGGGTGACACCTTCACCAGTTTTGGGAACATCGTTCTTGACGACATACCAGAGGTCGACATCAATGGCTTCAAGATGCATGCGCATCTTATTCTTCCAATAGGGATATTCAGTTCCATCGAACACGGGGCAAGCAGCGGAGACTTTGATTATCCCTGCAGTCGACATAGCTAAAACTCTAGGTGGTTAAACCAAATCACACAGAACAAGGGAGTACCTTGCTCTGATACCAATTGAAAATGCTAGTTATCGACTAGAGGGGGGGGGGTGAATAGGCGATTTTTATGAAAGTCTTCAAAACGTGGAAGTTTCGAAGACAAACAATAGAAATGACCTAATTGATATGCAGCGGAAGATAAACTACAACAAGCAAACCATAGTCAAGAATGCAATAATGTGAAAGTACAAAGACTAATAGCAGCTTAGTAGTAAGGATCAGGATGGAAGATAGTATGAAGCCAACCAACGATAGTAGTCAAGCAATGAAGTCAAACAGGTACGACAAATAGGCAATGACTTCACGAAGACAAACTCTAAGTAAAGGGAGGGAGAGGATAGAACCAATCACTTGTTGAAGACACAGGATTTGTTGGACCAGTTCCAGTTGCTGTGAAAACTATACATCTGGTTAGGGAGGCTGAGATTCAACTCAGAAGACCGCGTCTTCACCTTATTCCCCTTGAGCTAAGGACACACAGTCCTCGCCCAATCACTCTGGTAAGTCTTCAAGGTAGACTTCCGAACCTTCACAAACTTCGTTCACTAGCGATCCACAATGACTCTTGGATGCTCAGAACGCGACGCCTAACCGGCTGGAGGATTCACAGTCCTCAAGTGTAATAAGTCTTCAGGTCACGTAGACAGAAAGACTTCAGTGATGCCTAACACTCTTTGGCTCTGGGTGTTTGGGCGTTGTCCTCGCAAGGATTTCTCTCTCTCAAAGGCTTCGAGGTGGGTTGCTCTCAAACGACAAAAGCCGTGTACTAACTCTGAGCAGCCACCAATTTATGGTGTAGGGGGTGGGCTATTTATAGCCACTAGGCAACCCGACCTGATATGTCCGAAATGACCCTGGGTCACTAAGGAACTGACAGTGTTCCAACGGTCCGATTTCAAACACACATGACAACTTTACTTGGGCTACAAGCAAAGCTGACTCATCCAGCTCTGGATAAGATTTGCTCTCATTGTGTTCGCTCGAAGACATAGGATTTGTGTTGAGCATCACTTCAGTCATTCTGACTTTGTTCACTTGGACCCCACTTAACAGTACGGTGGTTCCTATGACTCAACAAAGAAGAAAAGGAAACAACGAAACGACACAGTCTTCACGCTCCATAGTCTTCACTCAATGTCTTCTCATGTCATAGTCTTCAATATGAATATCTTCACATACCACCATTGTCGTTAATGTCTTCATACATTTTTAGGGGTCATCTCCGGTAGGTAAACCGAATCAATGAGGGACACTACCTGCGTTATCCTGCAATTCTCACAAACGCATTAGTCCCTCAACCAAATTTGTCGTCAATACTCCAAAACCAACTAGGGGTGGCACTAGATGCACTTACAGGAAGAAAGTAGAACTTGATGAGGTAACTGTACCTACTCCCTTATTGGAAAGTATTTCATCACAGCAAACTGTTCCTGTGACTCCTACACCAATTAGTGAGCAGGTACAGTTACCTCATCAAGTTCTACTTTCCTCCCACTCACTTCTTTGTAGAGAAACTCCTTCTCTAGAAAGGATCCATTCTTAGCAATGAATGTCTTGCCTTCGGATCTGTGATAGAAGGTGTACTCAACTGTCTCCTTTGGGTATCCTATGAAGACACATTTCTCCGATTTGGGTTTGAGTTTATCAGGATGAATCTTTTTCACATAAGCATCGCAACCCCAAACTTTAAGAAACGACAACTTTGGTTTCTTGCCAAACCACAGTTCATATGGTGTCGTCTCAAGGATTTAGATGGTGCCCTATTTAACGTGAATACAATTGTCTCTAATGCATAATCCCAAAATGATAGTGGTAAATCAGTAAGAGACATCATAGATCGCACCATATCTAATAAAGTACGCTATGACGTTCGGACACACCATTACACTGTGGTGTTCCAGGTGGCGTGAGTAGTGAAACTATTTCACATTGTTTTGACTGAAGGCCAAACTCATAACTCAAATAGTTTACCTCTACGATCATATCGTAGAAACTTTTATTTTCTTGTTACGATGATTCTCCACTTCACTCTGAAATTCTTTGAACTTTTCAAATGTTTCAGACTTATGTTTCATCAAGTAGATATACCCATATCTGCTCAAATCATCTATGAAGGTCAGAAAATAACGATACTTGCCGCGAGCCTTAACACTCATTGGACCGCATACATCAGTATGTATTATTTCCAATAAGTCAGTTGCTCGCTCCATTGTTCCGAAGAATGGAGTCTTAGTCATCTTGCCCATAAGGCATGGTTCGCAAGCATCAAGTGATTCATAATCAAGTGATTCCAAAAGCCCATCAACATGGAGTTTCTTCATGCGCTTTACACCAATATGACCTAAACGGCAGTGCCACAAATAAGTTGCACTATCATTATTAACTTTGCATCTTTTGGCTTCAATATTATGAATATGTGTATCACTACGATCGAGATCCAACAAACCATTTTCATTGGGTGTATGACCATAGAAGGTTTTATTCATGTAAACAAAACAACAATTATTCTCTAACTTAAATGAATAACCGAATTGCAATAAACATGATCAAATCATATTTATACTCAACGCAAACACCAAATAAGACTTATTTAGGTTCAACACTAATCCCGAAAGTATAGGGAGTGTGCGATGATGATCATATCAATCTTGGAACTACTTCCAACACACATTGTCACCTCGCCCTTAGCTAGTTTCTGTTCATTTTGCAACTCCCGTTTCGAGTTACTACTTTTAACAACTGAACCAATATCAAATACCGAGGGGTTGCTATAAACACTAGTAAAGTACACATCAATAACATGTATATCAAATATACCTATGTTCACTTTGCCATCCTTCTTATTCGCCAATTAGTTGGGGTAGTTCCGCTTCCAGTGACCAGTCCCTTTGCAGTAGAAGCACTTAGTCTCAGGCTTAGGTCAGACTTGGGCTTCTTCACTCGGGAAGCAACCTGCTTGTCGTTCTTCTTGAAGTTCCCCTTCTTCCCTTTGCCCCTTTTCTTGAAACTAGTGGTCTTGTCAACCATCAACACTTGATGTTTTTCTTGATTTCTACCTTCATCGATTTTAGCATCGCGAAGAGCTTGGGAATTGTTTTCGTCATCCCTTGCATTTTATAGTTCATCACGAAGTTCTAGTAACTTGGTGATAGTGACTAGAGAACTTTGTCAATTACTATCTTATCTGGAAGATTAACTCCCACTTGATTCAAGCAATTGTAGTACCCAGACAATCTGAGCACATGCTCACTGGTTGAGCTATTCTCCTCCATCTTTTAGGCAAAGTACTGTCAAAGGTCTCATACCTCTTGACACGGGCATGAGTCTGAAATACCAATTTCAACTCTTGGAACATCTCATATGCTCCTTGACATTCAAAATGTCTTTGAAGCCCCGATTCTAAGCCGTAAAGCATGGTGCACTAAACTATCAAGTAGTCATCATATCGAGCTTACCAAACGTTCATAATGTCTGCATATGCTCCTGCAATCACTCTGTCACCTAGCGGTGCATCATGGACATAATTCTTCTGTGCAGCAATGAGGATAATCCTCAGATCACGGATCCAATCCGCATCATTGCTACTAACATCTGTCAACTTAGTTTTCTCTGGGTACATATAAAAAAAATAAAACAGGGGAGCTAAACACGAGCTATTGATAGATATGCTAATACTACCAGGACTAAGTTAATGATAAATCAAAGTTCAATTAATCATATTACTTAAGAACTCCCACTTAGATAGACATCTCTCTAATCATCTAAGTGATCACCTGATCCATATCAACTAAACCATAACTGATCATCACGTGAAATGGAGTAGTTTTCAATGGTGAACATCACTATGTTGATTATATCTACTATATGATTCACGCTCGACCTTTCGGTCTCAGTGTTTTGAGGCCATATCTGCATATGCTAGGCTCGTCAAGTTTAACCCGAGTATTCTGCGTGTGCAAAACTGTCTTACATCCGTTGTAGATGAACGTTGAGCTTATCACACCCAATCATCACGTGGTGTCTTGGCACGACGAACTTTGGCAACGGTGCATACTCACGGAGAACACTTTTACCTTGAAATTTAGTGAGAGATCATCTTATAATGCTACCGTCAATCAAAGCAGAATAAGATGCATAAAGGATAAACATCACATGCAATCAACATAAGTGATATGATATGGCCATCATCATTTTGTGCCTTTGATCTCCATCTCCAAAGCACCATCATGATCACCATCATCACCGGCACGACACCTTAATCTCCATCGTAGCATCGTTGTCGTCTTGCCAACTATTGCTTCTACGACTATCGCTACCGCTTAGTGACAAAGTAAAGCAATTACAGGGCGATTGCATTGCATACAATAAAGCGACAACCATATGGCTCCTGCCAGTTGTCGATAACTCCGTTACAAAACATGATCATCTCATAAAATAAAATATTGCAGCATGTCTTGACCATATCACATCACAACATGCCCTGCAAAAACAAGTTAGACATCCTCTACTTTGTTGTTGCAAGTTTTACGTGACTGTTACGGGCTGAGCAAGAACCGTTCTTACCTACGCATCAAAACCACAACGATATTTCATCAAGTTAGTGTTGTTTTAACCTTCTCAAGGACCGGGCGTAGTCACACTCGGTTCAACTAAAGTTGGAGAAACTGACACCCGCCAGCCACCTGTGTGCAAAGCACGTCGGTAGAACCAGTCTCGCGTAAGCGTATGCGTAATGTCAGTCCGGGCCACTTCGTCCAAAAATACCGCCGAACCAAAGTATGACATGCTGGTAAGCAGTATGACTTGTATCACCCACAACTCACATGTGTTCTACTCGTGCATATAACATCTACGCGATAACCTGGCTCGGATGCCACTGTAGGGGAACATAGTAATTTCAAAAGTTGTCCTACGCACACACAGGATCATGGTGATGCATAGCAATGAGAGGGGAGAGTGTGTCCACGTACCCTCATAGACTGAAAGCGGAAGCGTTAGCACAACGCAGTTGATGTAGTCGTACGTCTTCACGATCTGACCGATCCAAGTACCGAACGCACGACACCTCTGAGTTCAGCACACGTTCAACTCGATGACGTCCTACGAGCTTCGATCCAGCAAAGATTCACCAGAGAGTTTCGTCAGCACGACGGCGTGATGACGGTGATGATGATGCTACCGTCGCAGGGCTTCGCCTAAGCACCGCTACGATATGATCGAGGTGGATTATGGTGGAGGGGGCACCGCACATGGCTGGGAGAGATCAACAGATCAACTTGTGTGTATAGAGGTACCCCTGCCCCCATATATAAAGGAGCAAGGGGGAAGGCCTACCGCCCCCTGTAGGCGTGCCAGGAGGAGGAGTCCTCCTCCTAGTAGGAGTAGGACCTACTCCTACTAGGATGGGGAAAGGAAGGGGGAGAGGGAGAAGGAAAGGGGGGCGCCGCCCCCCCTCTCCTAGTACAATTCGGACAAGAGGGGGAGGGGCGTGCGGCCTGCCTAGGCCAGCCCTCTGTCTCTCCACTAAGGCCCATAAGGCCCACTATTTCTCCCCGGGGGGG
>NC_041391.1:164102332-164176578 GCF_002162155.2 Triticum dicoccoides | reverse complement strand
AACCCTCCGGCACTCCGGTTTTCTCCGAAACCACCCGGAACACTTCCGGTGTCCGAATATAGTCGTCCAATATATCGATCTTTACGTCTCGACTATTTCGAGACTCCTCGTCATGTCCGTGATCATATCCAGGACTCAGAATTACCTTCGGTACATCAAAACACAAAAACTCATAATACCGATTGTCACCGAACTTTAAGCGTGCGGACCCTACGGGTTAAAGAACTATGTAGACATGACCGAGACACGTCTCCGGTCAATAACCAATAGCGGAACCTGAATGCTCATATTGACTCCTACATATTCTACGAAGATCTTTGTCGGTCAAACTGCATAACAACATACGTTGTTCCCTTTATCAACGGTATGTTACTTGCCCGAGATTCGATCGTCGGTATCTCAATACCTAGCGCAATCTTGTTACTGGCAAGTCTCTTTACTCGTTACGTAATGCATCATCCCACAACTAACTCATTAGTCACATTGCTTGCAAGGCTTATTGTGATATGCATTACTGAGAGGGCCCAGACAATTGGAGTGACAAATCCTAATCTCGATCTATGCCAACTCAACAAGTACCATCGAAGACACCTATACAACACCTTTATAATCACCCAGTTACGTTGTGACGTTTGGTAGCACACAAAGTGTTCCTCCGGTAATTGGGAGTTGCATAATCTCATAGTCATAGGAACATGTATACGTCATGAAGAAAGCAATAGCAGTAAACTAAATGATCAAGTGCTAAGCTAACGGAATGGGTCAAGTCAATCACATCATTCTCCTAATGATGTGATCCCGTTAATCAAATGACAACTCATGTCTATGGTTAGGAAACTTAACCATCTTGATTAACAAGCTAGTCAAGTAGAGGCATACTAGTGACACTATGTTTGTCTATGTATTCACACATGTATTATGTTTCCAGTTAATACAATTCTAGCATGAATAATAAACATTTATCATGAAATGAGGAAATAAATAATAACTTTATTATTGCCTCTAGGGCATATTTCCTTCACTATCATGTAGCTGTGTACCAGACCTGATGTGTGCCTTGCTATTAGCTTAGCAGGGAGGTACCAAAGTAATCCAGGAGTGGATCACTGGACAACGTTCAAGAACATCTTGAAATACCTGAAAAGGACTAAGGATATGTTTCTCGTTTATGGAATTGACAAAGAGCTCGTCGTGAATGGTTACGTCGATGCAAGCTTTGACACTGATCCAGATGACTCTAAGTCACAAACCATATACGTATTTATATTGAATGGTGGAGCTGTAAGTTGGTGCAGTTCTAAGCAAAGCATCGCGGCGGGATCTAGGTGTGAAGCGGAGTACATAGCTGCTTCGGAAGCAACAAATGAAGGAGTCAGGATGAAGGAGTTCATATCCAATCTAGGTGTCATACCTAGTGCATTGGGTCCAATGAAAATCTTTTGTGATAATGCTGGTGCAATTGCCTTGGCAAAGGAATCCAGATTTCACAAGAGAACCAAGCACATCAAGAGACGCTTCAATTCCATCCGCGACCAAGTCAAGGAGGGAGACATAGAGATTTGCAAGATACATACAGATCCGAATGTTGCAGACCCGTCTAAGCCTCTCTCACGAGCAAAACATGATCAACACCAAGACTCCATGGGTGTTAGAATCATTACTATGTAATATAGATTATTGACTCTAGTGCAAGTGGGAGACTGAAGGAAATATGCCCTAGAGGCAATAATAAAGTTGTTATTTATATTTCCTTATATCATGATAAATGTTTATTATTGCTACGTCTTGAGCTTGCGTTGGTTTTCCTTGAAGAGGAAAGGGTGATGCAGTAATAGTAGCATAAGTATTTCCCTCAGTTTTTGAGAACCAAGGTATCAATCCAGTAGGACGCTCCTCGAAAGTCCCACGCACCTACACAAACAAACAAACAACTCGCAACCAACGCAATAAAGGGGTTCTCAATCCCTTCACGGCCACTTGCGAAAGTGAGATCTGATAGAGATAGTATGATAAGATAAATATATTTTTGGTATTTTATAATATATATGCAAAAAAGTAAAGATGCAAATAAAAGTAGATTGGAAGCAAATATGATAAAAGATAGACCCAGGGGCCATAGGTTTCACTAGAGGCTTCTCTCAATATAGCATAAGTATTACGGTGGGTGAACAAATTACTGTCGAGCAATTGATAGAAAAGCGAATAATTATGAGATTATCTAGGCATGATCATGTATATAGGCATCACGTACGCAAAAAGTATACCGACTCCTGCCCGCATCTACTACTATTACTCCACACATCGACCGACTCCTGCCTACATCTAGAGTATTAAGTTCATAAGAACAGAGTAATGCCTTAAGCAAGATGACATGATGTAGAGGGATAAACTCATGCAATATGATATAAACCCCATCTTTTTATCCTCGATGGCAACAATACAATACGTTCCTTGCAACCCTTTCTGTCACTGGGTAAGGACACCGCAAGACTGAACACAAAGCTAAGCACTTCTCCCATGGCAAGAAAGATGAATCTAGGAGTCCAAACCAAACTGATAATTCGAAGAGACTTGCAAAGATAACTCAATCATACATAAAAGAATTCAGAGGAGATTCAAATATTATTCATAGATAAACTTGATCATAAACCCACAATTCATCGGATCATGACAAACACACAGCAAAAAGAGTTTACATCGAATAGATCTCCACAAGAGAGGGGGAGAACATTGTGTTGAGATCCAAAAAGAGAGAAGAAGCCATCTAGCTAATAACTATGGACCGAAGGTCTGTGGTAAACTACTCACAACTCATCGGAGGGGCTATGGTGTTGATGTAGAAGCCCTCCATGGTCGATTGCCCCTCCGGTGGAGCGCTAGCGAAGGCTCCAAGATGGGATCTCGCGGATACAGAAGGTTACGATGGTGGAAATTGTGTTTCGTTGGCTCCCTGGATGATTTCGGGGTACGTAGGCTTATATAGGAGGAAGAAGTACGTCAGTGGCCGCCCGAGGGGCCCACGAGACAGGGGGCGCGCCCTACCCTCTCGTTGCCGCCTCGGCTGCTTCTTGACTTGCACTCCAAGTCCTCTGGATCACGTCCATTCCAAAAATCATGCTCCCGAAGGTTTCATTCCGTTTGGACTCCGTTTGATATTCCTTTTCTTCGAAATACTGAAATAGGCAAAAAAAACAGCAATACGGCTGGGCCTCCGGTTAGTAGGTTAGTCGCAAAAATGATATAAATGTGTAAAATAAAGCCCATAAACATCCAAAAGGGGTAATATAATAGCATGGAACAATCAAAAATTATAGATACGTTGGGGACGTATCAAGCATCCCCAAGCTTAATTCCTGCTCGTCCTCGAGTAGGTAAATGATAAAAACAGAATTTTTGATGTGGAATGCTACCTAGCATAATTCTCAATGTAATTTTCTTTATTGTGGCATGAATGTTCAGATCCAAATGATTCAATATAAAAGTTCATATTGACATAAGAAATAGTGATACTTCAAGCATACTAATCAAAGTAATCATGTATTCTCAAAATAACATGGCCAAATAACGTTATCCCTACAAAATCATATAGTCTAGCTATTGCTCTATCTTTATCACACAAAGTATTTAATCATGCACAACCCCGATGACAAGCCAAGCAATTGTTTCATACTTTAATAATCTCAAACTTTTTCAACTTTCACGCAATACATGAGCGTGAGCCATGGACATAGCACTATATGTGGAATAGAATGGTGGTTGTGGAGAAGACAAAAAGGAGAAGATAGTCTCACATCAACTAGGCGTATCAACGGGCTATGGAGATGCCCATTAATAGATATCAATGTGAGTGAGTAGGGATTGCCATGCAACGGATGCACTAGAGCTATAAATATATGAAAGCTCAACAAAAGAAAGTAAGTGGGTGTGCATCCAACTTGCTTGCTCACGAAGACCTAGGGCATTTTGAGGGAATATACAAGCCAAGTTCTATAATGAAAAATTCCCACTAGTATATGCAAATGACAACATAGGAGACTCTCTATCATGAAAAAGAGATAGTAGCATTGTCCCTTCTCTCTTTTTCTCTCATTTTATTTTTTCCTTTTCTTTTTTTCTTTTTCCTTTTTTTTCTTTGGCCTTTCTTTTTTTCTTTTTTCTTTTTGGCCTTTTTTTTGTAAAGTCCGAATTCTCATCCCGACTTGTGGGGGAATCATAGTCTCCATCATCCTTTCCTCACTGGGACAATGCTCTAATAATGAAGATCATCACACTTTTATGGATTTACAACTCAAGAATTACAACTCAAAGCTAGAACAAGATATGACTCTATATGAATGCCTCCGGCGGTGTACCGGGATATGCAATGAATCAAGAGCGACATGTATGAAGATTATGAAGGTGGCCTTGTCACAAATACGATGTCAACTACATGATCATGCAAAAAGCAATATGACAAAAGTAATGCGTGTCATATGAATGGAGCGGTGGAAAGTTGCATGGCAATATATCTCGGAATGGCTATGGAAATGCCATAATAGGTAGGTATGTTGACTGTTTTGAGGAAGGTATATGGTGGGTGTATGGTACCGGCGAAAGTTGCGCGGCACAAGAGAGGCTAGCAATGGTGGAAGGGTGAGGGTGCGTATAATCCATGGACTCAACATTAGTCAAAAGAACTCATATACTTATTGCAAAAATCTATAAGTCATCAAAAAGAAAGTATTACGCACATGCTCCTAGGGGGATAGATTGGTAGGAAAAGACCATCACTCGTCCCCGACCGCCACTCATAAGGAAGACAATCAATAAATAAAATTGTGCTCCAACTTCATCACAAAGCGGTTCACCATACGTGCATGCTACGGGAATCACAAACTTCAACACAAGCATTTTTCATAATCACCTCAACTAGCATGACTTTAATATCACTACCTCCATATCTCAAAACAATTATCAAGCATCAAATTGATCATAGCATCCAATTCACTTTCTATGATAGTTTTTATTATACCCAACTTGGATGCTCATCATTCTAGGACCAAATTTGTAACCATAGAAAATACCATGCTATTCTAAAACACTCTCAAAATAATATAGGTGAAGCATGAGAGACTAGCAATTTCTTCAAAATTAATCCACCGCCGTGCTCTAAAAGATATAAGTGAAGCACTAGAGCAAAAACTATCAAGCTCAAAAGATATGAGTGAAGCACATAGAGTATTCTAGCAAATTCTAGTCAAGTAGGCTTCTCCCAAAAGGTGTGTACAGAAAGGATGATTGTGGTAAACTAAAAAGCAAAGACTAATATAATACACGACGCTCCAAGCAAAACACATATCATGTGGCGAATAAAAGTATAGCTCCAAGTAAAGTTACCAATGAACAAAGACGAAAGAGGGGATGCCTTCCCGGGGCATCCCCAAGATTAGGCTTTTGGATATTCTTGAATATCTTGGGGTGCCATGGGCATCCCCAAGCTTAGGCTTTTGCCACTCCTTATTCCATAGTCCATCAAAGCTTTACCCAAAACTTGAAAACTTCACAACACAAAACTCAATAGGAAATCTTATAAGCTCCGTTAGTGAAAGAAAACAAAACCACCACATAAGGTACTGTAATGAACTCATTCTTTATTTATTTTGGTGTTAAACCTACTGTATTCCAACTTCTCTATGGTTTATAAACTATTTTACTAGCCATAGATGCATCGAAATAAGCAAACAACACACAAAAAATAGAATCTGTCAAAAACAGAACAGTCTGTAGCAATCTGTAACTAACGCAAACTTTTGGAACTTTAAGAATCCTACCAAAATAGGAAGTCCTGGACAATTTGTATATATCAGCTGAAAAAAGAATCAACACAAAAGAACGTTTCTGTGATTTAACAAAACTAAATTCGTGCGCGCAAAGTTTCTGTTTTTCAGCAGAATCAAATCAACTATCATCATAGGTTATCCTATAGGTTCTACTTGGCACAAACACTAATTAAAAGATAAAAACACATCTAAACAGAAGGTAGATGCAAGATTTATTACTAAATAGGAACAAAAACAAAAAACACAAATAAAATTGGGTTGCCTCCCAACTAGCGCTATCGTTTAACGCCCCTAGCTAGACATAAAAGCGAAGATAGATCTAAGTGGTGCCATCTTTGGCACTAAATTCATAAGTAGCTCGCATGATAGATTCATAAGGTAATTTGAGCACTTTCTTGGAAAGTGCTCCATGCCTTTCTTCAATGGGAATTGGAATCTAATATTCCCTTCCTTCATATCAATAATCACGCCAATCGTTTTAAGGAAAGGTCTACCAAGAATAATAGGGCAAGAAAGATTGCAATCTATATCAAGAACGATAAAATCTACGGGCACCAAATTTCTATTTGCAACAATGAGAACATCATTGATCCTTCCCATTGGCTTTTTAATGGTGGAATCCGCAAGGTGCAAATTTAAAGAGCAATCGTTAAGATCATGGAAACCTAGAATATCACATAAAGTTTTCGCAATCGTGGAAACACTAGCATCCAAATCACACAAAGCAAAACACTCGTGATCTTTAATTCTAATCTTTATAGTAGGTTCCCACTCATCATTAAGTTTTCTAGGTATAGAAACTTCCAAATTAAGTTTTTCATCATAAGATTGCATCAAGGCATCAACAATGTGTTAGGTAAAAGCTTTATTTTGACTATAAGCATGAGGAGAATTAACAACGGATTGCAACAAGGAAATACAACCTTCTAAAGAACAATTATCATAATCAAATTCCTTGAAATCCGAGATAGTGGGTTCAATATTTTTTGAAGTCATGACCTCTCCAATCCCACTTTTACCAAATTTAGCATCAAGATCTAAAAACTCCAAATTCTTGGGACGCCTTCTAGGTAAAGTTGACTCGTCTTCAGTCCCATAATTATCAAGATTCATATTGCAAAACAAAGATCTAATAGGAGACGCATCAATAACTTTAAGATCTTCATCATTATTTTCATGGAAACTAGAAGAACACGCCTTTATAAAGAAATCTTTCTTAGCACGCAATCTAGCGGTTCTTTCCTTGCACTCATCAATGGAAATTCTCATGGCTTTGAGAGACTCATTGATATCATGCTTAGGAGGAGAAGATCTAAGTTTGAGAGAATCAACATCAAGCGAAAGTCTATCAACGTTCCTAGCCAAATCATCAAATTTGAGCAATTTTTCTTCAAGCAAAGCATTAAAATTCTTTTGAGAAATCATAAATTCTTTCACACTATTCTCAAAATCAGCGGGCATATTATTAAAATTACCATAAGAATTATTGTAGGAATTTCCATAATTATTAGAGGAATTACTAGGGAACGGTCTAGAATTAAAGTTTCCTCTATAAGCATTGTTTCCAAAACTATTCCTACCAACAAAATTCACATCCATAAATTCATTATTATTCTCAATCAAAGTAGACAAAGGCATATCATTGGGATCAAGAGGATTATTTATAGTAGCAAACAATTTCATAACTTCATCCATCTTTCCACTCAAAACATTGATTTCTTCTATATCATGCACTTTTTTACTAGAAGATCTTTCGGTGTGCCATTGAGAATAATTAGCCATAATATTATCAAGAAGTTTTGTAGCATCTCCTAACGTGATTTCCATAAACGTGCCTCCCGTGGCCGAATCTAAAAGATTTCTAGAAGCAAAGTTCAAACCGGCATAAATTTTTTGTATGATCATCCATAAATTCAAACCATGATTAGGGCAATTGAGAATCATCAATTTCATTCTTTCCCAAGATTGGGCAACATACTCATGATCAAGTTGTTTAAAATTCATAATATCGTTCCTAAGAGTGATAATCTTAGCGGGAGGAAAATACTTAGAGATAAAAGCATCTTTGCACTTGTTCCAAGAATCATACTATTTTTAGGCAAAGACGAAAACCAAACTTTAGCACGATCTCTAAGTGAAAACGGAAATAACTTCAATTTAACAATATCATTATCTGTATCTTTCTTCTTTTGCATATCACACAAATCAACAATGTTGTTTAGATGAGTAGCGGCATCTTCACTAGGAAGGCCGGCAAATTGATCTTTCATAACAAGATTCAGCAAAGCAGTATTGATTTCACAAGACTCAACATCATTAAGAGGAGCAATCAGAGTACTAAGGAAATCATTATTATTGGTATTCGAGAAATCACACAATTTGGTATTATCTTGCGCCATGGCAACAAGTAATCCAACACACAAGCAAACAGAAAAAAGGCAAGCGAAAAGAGAGAGGAGGAGATTGGGAAAGAGAGGGCAAATAAAACGGCAAGGGTGAAGTGGGGGAGAGGCAAACGAGAGGCAAATGGCAAATAATGTAAATGCAAGGGAGATTAGTTTGTGATGGGTACTTGTTATGTCTTGACTTGAGCGAAGACCTCCCCGGCAATGGTGCCAGAAATCCTTCTTGCTACGTCTTGAGCTTGCGTTGGTTTTCCTTGAAGAGGAAAGGGTGATGCAGCGATAGTAGCGTAAGTATTTCCCTCAGTTTTTGAGAACCAAGGTATCAATCCAGTAGGAGGCTCCTCAAAAGTCCCACGCACCTACACAAACAAACAAAGAACTCGCAACCAACGCAATAAAGGGGTTGTCAATCCCTTCACGGCCACTTGCGAAAGTGAGATCTGATAGAGATAGTATGATAATATAAATATATTTTTGGTATTTTATAATATAGATGCAAAAAGTAAAGATGCAAATAAAAGTAGATTGGAAGCAAATATGATAAAAGATAGACCCGGGGGCCATAGGTTTCACTAGAGGCTTCTCTCAAGATAGCATAACTATTATGATGGGTGAACAAATTACTGTCAAGCAATTGATAGAAAAGCGAATAATTATGAGATTATCTAGGCATGATCATGTATATAGGCATCACGTCCGCAACAAGTAGACTGACTCCTGCCCGCATCTACTACTATTACTCCACACATTGATCGGCTCCTGCCTGCATCTAGAGTATTAAGTTCATAAGAACAGAGTAACGCCTTAAGCAAGATGACATGATGTAGAGGGATAAACTCATGCAATATGATATAAATGCCATCTTTTTATCCTCGATGGCAACAATACAATACATGCCTTGCAACCCTTTCTGTCACTGGGTAAGGACACCGCCAGGGCCGACCCTGAGGGGGGCAAGGGGGCGGCCGCCCCGGGCCCCCGAATCAGAGGCCCCCTCGATTTGTGTATTCTCTCTACTTATTACATGGTGTACGCTATCTCAAAAAACAACAACATGGTGTACGCTACAAAGAATACTAGGCCTGGCCCAAGTACAGCGCACAGAGCTACCCAACATACCCTCGACTTTAGGCCTGCTCGATGACCACGAGCGGTCGATTGATCCCTGGAATCGCTCGATCTAAACCTTCCTAGACGCTAGATCTCATCCTCTACTCAATCACCAGAACGCTATTATTCCGCGCCGGCGCCACCGATGACTTCCCGGGCATCTGAACTCGAGTACTCGACGCCCCCGGGGTTCCTTGCGTACGAGTCGGACCCAAAGCATTGTCAGCGGCATCTTCCTGTTCTCACGATCGAGTAGTAAGTCCGCAACTATGTCAGCTATTCCCAGTTCCGATCTACAAATAGTGAGTCCCCCTGTGCATTCTATTCTCATTTGATTGATATAGAAACAACGAGATGTTGGATCCAAACGGAACGGCTGCATCAACGGAGATACATGGGGTCATGTCTACCACTTCAATTTATTTGTTGAGAGAGGTATATGATGGTACACACAAATTTGGGCAGCTTTTTTCTTGTTAAAATCAAATTAGTTGATCTCTTTAATTACCTTTGTTTTTAATGGTTGCTGAATTTACAACCTAGTGATCAGAAAAATATCTTGCTAAAAAATTTGTGTTGCAATAGTGGTGAAATTATGTTCTACCAATTCTACAAATATTGACTTTGGATTCTTCGTCTAGTTCCTATCCCCAAGCTCTAGTGCATTTTTTATTATTTTGGTTCTTTGATTTTCTCCCGGATGAGCATTGCAGTTTTTCATAAACTGGATCACTCCGTATTTTTTACTTTTCATATCTTAATGAAATCAGCAGAGCTCTTGCCACGATTATAGTATTTATTAGTACCATGTTATATATGTATATATCAACTATTAGTTTAATATTTATATTAGGGCCCCCGATTTTAGTCTTGCCCCGGGCCCCCGAAATCTTAGGACCGGCCCTGGACACCGCAAGATTGAACCCAAAGCTAAGCACTTCTCCCATGGCAAGAAAGATCAATCTAGTAGGCCAAACCAAACTGATAATTCGAAGAGACTTGCAAAGATAACTGAATCATACATAAAAGAATTCAGAGGAGATTCAAATATTATTCATAGATAAACTTGATCATAAACCCACAATTCATCGGACCTCGACAAACACACCGCAAAAAGAGTTTACATCGAATAGATCTCCACAAAAGAGGGGGAGAACATTGTATTGAGATCCAAAAAGAGAAAAGAAGCCATCTAGCTAATAACTATGGACCCGAAGGTCTGTGGTAAACTACTCACAACTCATCGGAGGGGCTATGGTGTTGATGTAGAAGCCCTCCGTGGTCGATCCCCCCTCCGGCGGAGCGCCACGAAGGCTTCAAGATGGGATCTCGCGGATACAGAAGGTTACGGCGGTAGAAATTGTGTTTCGTTGGCTTCCTGGATGTTTTCGGGGTACGTAGGCTTATATAGGAGAAAGAAGTACGTCGGTGGCCGCCCGAAGGGCCCACGAGACAGGGGGGCATGCCCTGTAGGGGTGGGGGCACCCTACCCTCTCATGGCCGCCTCGGCTGCTTCTTGACTTGCACTCCAAGTCCTCTGGATCATGCTCGTTCCAAAAATCATGCTCCCGAAGGTTTCATTCCGTTTGGACTCCGTTTGATATTCCTTTTCTTCGAAATACTGAAATAGGCAAAAAACAGCAATACGAGCTGGGCCTCCAGAAAGTAGGTTAGTCCCAAAAGTGATATAAATGTGTAAAATAAAGCCCATAAACATCCAAAAGGGGTACTATAATAGCATGGAACAATCAAAAATTATAGATACGTTGGAGACGTACCAATTATTCATGCTAGAATTGTATTAACCGGAAACTTAGTACATGTGTGAATACATAGACAAACAGAGTGTCACTAGTATGCCTCTACTTGACTAGATCGTTGAATCATAGATGGTTAAGTTTCATAGCCATAGACATGAGTTGTCATTTGATTAAGGGGATCACATCATTAGAGAATGATGTGATTGACTTGACCCATTCCGTTAGCTTAGCAGTTGATCATTTAGTATATTGCTATTGCTTTCTTCATGACTTATACATGTTCCTATGACTATGAGATTATGCAACTCCCGAATACCGTAGGAACACTTTGTGTGCTACCAAACGTCACAATGTAACTGGGTGATTATAAAGGTGCTCTACAGGTGTCTCCGATGGACTTGTTGAGTTGGCATAGATCAAGATTAGGATTTGTCACTGCGATTGTCGGAGAGGTATCTCTGGGCCCTCTCGGCAATGCACATCACTATAAGCCTTGCAAGCAATGTGACTAATGAGTTAGTTGCGGGATGATGCATTACGGAACGAGTAAAGAGACTTGTTGGTAATGAGATTGAACTAGGTATTGAGATACCGACGATCGAATCTCGGGCAAGTAACATATCGATGACAAAGGGAACAACATATGTTGTTATGCGGTTTGACCGATAAAGATCTTCGTAGAATATGTAGGAGCCAATATGAGCATCCAGGTTCATATATTGGTTATTGACCGGAAACGTGTCTCGGTCATGTCTACATAGTTCTCGAACCCGTAGGGTCCGCACGTTTAACGTTCGGTAACGATCGGTAATATGAGTTTATGTGTTTTGATGAACCGAAGGTAGTTCGGAGTCCCGGATATGATCACAGACATGACGAGGAGTCTCGAAATGGTCGACACATAAAGATCGATATATTGGAAGCCTATATTTGGACATCGGAATAGTTCTGGGTGAAATCGGGATTTTACCGGAGTACCGGGAGGTTACCGGAACCCCCCGGTAAGTGTATGGGCCTTATTGGGCCATAGTGGAGAGGGAGAGAGGAGACCAGGTCAGGCCGCGCGCCCCCTCTCCCTCTAGTCCGAATTGGACTAGGAGGGGGGGCGGCGCCCCCTTTCCTTCCTCCCTTTCTCCCCCTTCCTTCTCTCCTAGTCCAACTAGGGAGAGGGGGGGGGGGAATCCTACTCCCGGTGGGAGTAGGACTCCTCCAGGGCGCGCCATAGGAGGGCCGACCCTCCCCCTCCTCCACTCCTTTATATACGTGGCCAGGGGGAACCCCATAGACACACAAGTTGATCAGTTGATCTTTTAGCCATGTGTGGTGCCCCCCTCCACCATAATCCACCTCGGGCATATCGTAGCGGTGCTTAGGCGAAGCCCTGTGTCGGTAGCATCATCATCCCCGTTATCACGCCGTCATGCTGAAGGAACTCTCCCTCGAAGCTCTGCTGGATCGTGAGTTCGTGGGACGTCACCAAGTTGAACGTGTGCTGAACTCGGAGGTTCCGTGTGTTTGGTACTTGGACCGGTCAGATCGTGAAGATGTACGACTACATCAACCGCGTTGTCATAACGCTTCCGCTTACGGTCTACGAGGGTACGTAGACAACACTCTCCCCCTCGTTGCTGTGCATCACCATGATCTTGCGTGTGCGTAGGATTTTTTTTGAAATTTCTACATTCCTCAACAGTTCTAACTACCGCAAAAAAATATCGCCCATCTCTCTCCGAGAAAAACTTATCTGGGCTATCTCATATGCCCCCAACTTCACCGGCTAAGCCGCTTCCCGCCGGTCCCTGCCTTCTCTGTCCGCCATTCCGATGACGGGAGCGAGTGGGGACCCTGGTACTTCGGCTTTGGCATGTAGTTAGGGTTGGCCTAGTGCTTCCTTGGGCCGCCACTTCCATGGAGGAGATGGCACCTCGTTGGAATAATTTGCCTCTACTTTTCTTCCATCTCGATATCGTTCCAACTGGTGGCATCGGGGGGCAGGTGGCCCGGTCGTCTCGTCAATCTCCGGATCCGATGAGATTTGTGTCTAGTGGTCAGCCATCGACACTCTCGTGGGTGGCGATCGTGTCAGTTGTTGTAGTTATGTTTGCTATCTTGCAGTTGGGTGCGTGGATGACAACAGGCGGTGACGTTCTCTTCTTCGACTACATTGGATGAAGTTGACGATATCGAGATCTGGTGACCACGCGGAAGATCCCCGTCCGTTGTGCCACAAAGTGTCGGTCTTGTCGCTTGCGGTGGCCCGATTCATTGGCTCAAAAAGCATCTTCGTATGTGTTGGTGCTCTCCTAGATCTCGGTATGCCGACTGTTCTCCTATTTTTTGGTGTTGCCATTATGGCAGAGGAGGATGTTTATGGACTACTTTTCGGTGAGGCACAAGTTTCACCAAGGGTGTAATAGTAATTTTACCTCTTACGGAATTCCTTGTGCAAAGTTTGTTGACAAGCATTTTTGTCCCTTATGGTGATCATATGTATAATCTTTGTGAACATATTGTCTAATGAAATATGTAAAAACTACCCCAAAAAATGCTCACATTCGTTCAAAAAATCAGCATTCATTCCCTCAAAACTAAAAATTAACATTCAATAACATGGTAGAGAACTCATCAAGGATTGTTCTTTAGTGGTTTTTTGATAAAGGATGTTTTTATCGACTCATAATGAAGTATCAAGCGAATACAAACACAATGACTGAACACCCGACCTCTGCATAGTTAGGATGCACACAGCCAACGCTAACACACTTAAAAAAATCTCACCGCCAAAAAGAGAAGTTATATAAGACCGAAGTTGTGCCTTTGCGGAGAAAGAAAAAGAGAAAGAAAAAGTGATCAAACAGCGATAGACCATATACAACAACGACCGTCGGCACCAACTATTTTTTAGCAACAGAAGGACTACCAGAAAGGTTCTTCAAAAGCAATGGGAACACGAGCTTTGGGAACGACATGTGTGTGGTGGACGGGGTCGAGAAGGCAGCGGGGTAGAAAGCCAGCGCAAATGGTAGGATGGTGACAAGCACTGCTAGCAAGCCGGAGCTGGAAGGGGACGCAAATCCAAATTGCAGGAGGCGAAGCCGCAAGAACACAGGTGAACTGAAGACGTCACAAGAGGATGCAATGACCAGAACATTAGGGCCGATATCGCGCCGGTGTGGGACGCCAGCAAGCCACGGACGCTCGAGAACGCAGGTCCATGGCCGAGGACTGAGGCAGTGTCGGCAAGGACCTGTGTCGTGGAATTGTTACGTCAGATGTCCTAGTGCGAGGACTTAGTCGTGAGGCCAATGCATCTATGTGGTAGCTTGAGAGGGGTTGATCAGAATCGAGAGACGCAACACAAGACAAGGGTTTAGACAGCTTCAGGCCCCGGGAAACATCATCCAGTCACAACCCTACATGTTGTTTGTGGCTAGGTCTCATTATGCTCATGAGGGAGTCCTCGTAAACCGGCTGTCCTAGTTGTGTCTAACCTTAACGATTATTTCCTGTCTTGTCTTGGGGTGCCCTGTCCCTCCTTATATAAGTTGAAGGGGCTGGTTACATATAGAGTCCAACTCGGATTGGGACTTAAACTATTCTGACTTCTCATCACGGGCTTCTCTCCATGGGCTTCTTAACGTCTTGGGCTTCTTAACGTCTCGGGCTTATTAACCCCAGGCGACTCTGTTACAATCTGACTTACCATCTGGCTTAACATCTGCCGGCTTACCATCTGGCTTAACATCTGCCGGCTTACCATCTGGCTTAACATCTACCGACTTACCATCTGGCTTAACATCTGCCGGATTACCATCTGGTCACCAGGCTCGGGTGGTTTGTCAATAAAACACCAAGTCCTAGCCGGGTCATACTTCCGGCCGGGTCATACCGCGGGGTATATCCCCGACATTGGCCTCCAGTTCAATTTGGATTTATCCATGTTAAACTAATCCTGTAAAACAAACACAAGAATAATTTTGACAGATTATGCCCCGGATTAAGAACTCTTGTAAGCCGGCACCTGACCATCCTTAATTCCAATCATTTCCTTCTTCTAGAAAATCTGGGTCAATAGGCTAGCTTCATACTCAATTTGCTGACGTTGGTTTCTCACAGAGAAATATTGTGAAGAATAATTCATTTGACTCAGCTCCCAATGCTTAAAAATATTGGTCTTTGAAATACTCATCAGATCTTCAGCCGTCTTGAAGGTGAAAAACTTGCCGGTTTATCATCGCCAAAATTGCTGACCTGTAAATATTGATGGCATCAGGTCATAATTGTTGCTAACATCCAACTTAAAAATGTAGCTCCATTATATGCATATCACTTGTAGCCCCCAAGTCTTAAGAAGGGAGCGTAGTAACAACTTAAGACTTGCTTCAATATAAATGTCACAACCTTGAAGAAATCCGGGTTGTTCATCTCAGTTAGTAGTCATAAACTAAATATTCCACATATGCTATAGCCCCCAAGTGCCGGGCTATCATGCTTGCAGCAACCTGGGACATGTAATTGCCTTAAGCTCATAAAAAACTTCAACCAACATAGCCCCCAAGGGCTGGGTCATTATGCAATAATGAGCAGGGACTTTGTAAATATAATCATGTATACTTGAGTATCGACGTATAGCCTCCAAGCCCCGGCTTAGTAAGATAATACTGAGTTGGACTTTCATTGAAAATAACATCATATGATGTAACCCTCACCATGGGGCTCGAACCCACGTCCACAAGGTTAAGAGCTTTGTACTCTACCAACTGAGTAGTGGACCTTTCAATATAATGGATTAAGACTTGTGTACCTTGAATTTTTGACGCGAGCAATTGGTAGCTCCCAAGGGCCGGCTCATTACGATGTGATGAGTCGGGCCTTCAATAAGGTGAGCAAAAAAATGACTTTGCATTAGCCCCCAAGTGCCATGGTGCATGCTGGCAGTGACATGGGACTTGCATATTGATGTAATCTCAACTTGAATAATGTAGCCCCCAAGTGCCGGGTCGTAAGCCTGCAGCGACTCAGGACTATTCCTTTCATTGTAGAATAAATCATATCCATTGATAAAATAATAGCCATTGCGCTTAAAGCGACTTTGAAAACCTCAATCATAATATTGGTTATTGATAAACATAATGAAAATCTAGCCATGTTGGCTATTAAAGATTTTAATAATATAACCCAATGATTTATAAGCGCATGATTCCAGTGGCGCAATCCAAATATATACTAGCGACTTAACGTCCAAAGCCAGACCTGGTTAATAAACTCCAGATATGCTCAAATGTGAGCCATAGTGATGAAGGCTACATGGCCTAAATTGTCTCAAGCCATATGTTAATATGGCGTAAATATATGAATCCCCAAAAAATTCTCGGAAAAAAAGATAACGAATAAAATCGAGAAAACGAGGCTTTCATAGGCCGCCAAGCCTAAAGCTCCAAGGCTTTCATGGGCCGCCAAGCCACTGAGTTAACCTTTTACACTTTGTGAATCCGGCCTCACATGACCGCCAATTTAACCTTGACAAGTTCAGGGTCTATGTAAGATTGACTGTCAAGAGTTTGGCTTGTCATTCCGGGATTACCGGGGCGGAGTGGCAGATTCTACAAAGCAGGATAACCCGGAAGGTTTTGGTGAATACACCTGGTGTTCCAAGCCAGCTCACGAGGGTAGTAACGCCATGTTCTCTTTGGTGAATATACCTATGTTTGAACAGGAAGCCCCCACGTGCTTTGTAACCATGGCATATGAGCCGGACCAAGAGGGATATTCATAGCTATGCTCAATGAGCAGGAAGCCCCCAAGTGGTTTGTGGCATTGAGCCGATCAAGAGGGATATTCACAGCTATGCTCAATGAGCAGGAAGCCCCCAAGTGACCATAAGTGTGGTATTGAGCCGATCAAGAGGGATATTCACAGCTATGCTTCAAATATGAGCAGGAAGCCCCCAAGTGACCGTAACTGTGGCATTGAGCCGATCAAGAGGGATATTCACAGCTATGCTTTAAATATGAGTAGGAAGCCCCCAAGTGACAACAAGTGTGGCATTGAGCCGATCAAGAGGGATATTTACAGCTATGCTTCAAATATGAGCAGGAAGCCCCCAAGTGACCATAAGTGTGGCATTGAGCCGATCAAGAGGGATATTCACAGCTATGCTTCAAATATGACCAGGAAGCCCCCAAGTGACCATAAGTGTGGCATTGAGCTGATCAAGCAGGATACCCATGTTTGAACCGTGCATCATGGCAACAAGTCCTCTTTGGCAACCTTTAAATTTTCTGAGAACTCTAACTTGCGAGAGATGAATTCATTTTGAACCGGATGTTAAACTGGATATTGAGAGCTTCAAAGCTTTATGGGAGAGAGATGTCTCTTGAGCCGGATTTTAAACCGGAATCTTCATTTTGAGCCAGAAATTTTCTGACGGCTTTTAAATTTTCATCAATATAGTAGCAGCCTCCGGGACTGGGTTATCTTCCCCTTTAACATCCTGGGGTTCTTTGAATTTTGCTGAAACTGGTAAGACTTTGTTGAGTCATATCATTGTAGCCCTCGAGTCTTAAGATGACTCGAGGAGTTGGCTTGAGACTCTCCATTCTTGACTGTGACATGAACCGACATATATTTGAACAACGGATTGCTGGACTATGTTGAATCTCGGTGGGTTATGAATGACCCTGTCCATTGATCCATCCGGTGTAAGCAAGGGCCATAGCTTGATGGTCTCATTTGTGATGATGAATTTTGCATAAGGATTTACACAAACGAGATTAATTGTTCTTGAAGAAAAATAATATGTAAAAATAGACTTACATGGATATCACCTGATTTGTCCGGACAACAGATGATCCATATGTAACATCCGTAGATAACCTTTCAGTACTGTTACTGAATTCCTTTTGATCCATATGAATCGAGAGTATTTTTACGTTGACCCCCTCGAGGATCCTGCCAGATATTGCCATAGCTCCTTTTTACCCATCGGGTCAACTCCTCCTCCTCCTTTATTTTTCTTATGTACACAAGATGAGCATCGCAGAATATAAAGCAGAGCAGCATGAACAGAACCGGCGATGGGAAAGCAGCTTGGCGGCTAACGGGGCGACTTAGCGGCATCTTGGGGCGCCCGCAGCGGCGGCTTGGCGCAGAATAGGCGTGGCGGCTCAGGCGGTGGCGGCAGCGCGCAGCGAGGGCGGCGGCTCAAAGCAGCAGCTCGGAGGTGGCATACACTGAAGGCGGCCCACGGCGGCGGCTCGGCGATTTGAGGTAGGCCCGGGAGGCCCATGGCAGAGGAGGGCAACTCGGAGGCGGGTTGCGACCCGAGGTGCGACGACTCGGGGCGCCGAGAGGCCGCGGGAGACGGCGACCGCGGCGGCGGCTCAGCGGGGGCGCTGGCGGGTCACGGCCTCGGCGGTTTCAGTTGAAGGGCGACTCTTGGTGTACAAAATTAGGGACTCTCCTTTTGACCCCTTTCCTTGTGCACGGGCAGTCAGAGCCACGCGCCGCGGCCACACATAGCAGGGCGAAGGAGGGAAGCCGGAGAGAAGCTGAAGACTCAAGACGAACAAGGCAACACCAAGGACCAAGGCCACAAAGTACATATGGGCAAACCAGGTTTCCCCGGCAAGATCCTTGCTGGAGGCAGCCTCCGCAGCCCCGGCAAGCCCCTTGCCGGGGGAGTTCGCCCACCCGAGTGGAGCGGGCCACCCTCGAGCCACGGCCTCCAACGCCAACAACTACGTTGGACCAGGGGCTTGGGAGGCACCTCCATGGTGGCATGCAGATCTTTGTGAAGACATAGAATGCGCAAGATCAGATGAGGATTGGAAGGCAACACTCCCTGCCAAGATCCTTATCGAAGAAACCCACAAGACCCCCGCAAGATCCTTGCCGGGGATGCCAGTGCACCACGACACGACCCTTGTCGGGCCACCTGGCAAGACCCTTGCTAGAGGCAACAACAGAGCCAATGCTAGGCCCGCACCGATCAACTCCCTGCCGCCGTTCGCATGCATCTGCCAGCCCAACCAGCTGGGCAGGCACCTGCGTGGCAACATGCAGCTTCCAGGCCAACTCAGCATGCACCTGCGTGGCGGCATGCAGATCTTCGTGGAGGCTCCACTACCGCGCCACCTCAGCTGCTTGCCTGCCTACATGGCACCGCATGCATCGCTGGCCAGGGCGTGTGTCGAAGCGAGGAGGAGCGGCGACGGACGGGACGGGCCTTGACCCCGTCCCCGATAAAGTGAAGGGACACCTAGGCCATGCATTAAATGCATCTTGTCCTGTAATACAGGCGATAAGCTCGCAACACTGTAGGCCTTTCCACCTCCTGTGTGCCACTGTGGCAACCCCTTTCGTCTATAAAAGGAGGCTCATGGCATACGGGAAAAGGATTCGGCTCTTTCGAACCACACAACATCCGTAGTTAGTTCGAGAGCTCAAGAACACTCAATACATCCACCAAGCAGGACTAGGGTTTTACGCATCCTTGCAGCCCGAACCTGGGGAAGCGATCCCCGTGTCAACTACCAATCCTGCTCTTCTCACAACCCCGCGCCCCACAACCATAGTAGGGATTCTTGTGATCCCATAGGTGTCGTTTCCCAGCGGCATCTTTGGCGCGCCAGGCAGGGGGCGCAATTGTGAGAATCTGGTCTAGCAGTTGACCTAGCTGTTCTTCATCGCCATGGCTCCTAAGAAGAAGACGGCCACGGCGATCGGTTCGTCCGGGACCGGATTGCCAGTACTGGTGCGGACCAGTAGCGGGCCAGTCACGAAGAGAACCCGTGGCGCGGCCCGCGAACACTCACATCACCCTGGCGGTCCAGGCCTGGCGAGTGGTGTTATTCACGCGCCAGGCAACGAGCCACCAGTCGCGGGCTCCAGAGACGGAGTCGGCCCCCCCGCAGGCGGCGCGGAGCCCTCCAGGGGCGCCGCCATCCCGCCAGACGGTGACACGTGATACGTCTCCAACGTATCTATAATTTTTGATTGTTCCATGCAATTATATTACCCCTTTTGGATGTTATGGGCTTTATTTTACACATTTATATCATTTTTGGGACTAACCTACTAACCGGAGGCCCAACCTGTATTGCTGTTTTTTTTTGCCTATTTCAGTATTTCGAAGAAAAGGAATATCAAACGGAGTCCAAACGGAATGAAACCTTCAGGAGCGTGATTTTTGGAACGAACGTGATCCAGAGGACTTGGAGTGCAAGCCAAGTAGCAGCCGAGGCGGCCACGAGATAGGAGGGCACGCCCCGGTCTTGTGGGCCCCTCGGGCAGCCACCGACGTACTTCTTCCTCCTATATATACCTACGTACCCCGAAAACTTCCGGGGAGCCAACAAAACACAATTTCCACCGCTGTAACCTTCTGTATCCATGAGATCCCATCTTGTATCCTTCGCCGGTGCTCCGCCGGAGGGGGAATCGACCATGGAGGGCTTCTACATCATCACCATAGCCCCTCCGATGAGTTGTGAGTAGTTTACCACAGACCTTCGGGTCCATAGTTATTAGGTATATGGCTTCTTCTCTCTTTTTGGATCTCAATACAATGTTCTCCCCCTCTCTTGTGGAGATCTATTCGATGTAAACTCTTTTTGCGGTGTGTTTGTCGAGATCCAATGAATTGTGGGTTTATGATCAAGTTTATCTATGAGAAATACTTGAATCTCCTCTGAATTCTTTTATGTATGATTGAGTTATCTTTGCAAGTCTCTTCGAATTATCAGTTTGGTTTGGCCTACTAGATTGATCTTTCTTGCCATGGGAGAAGTGCTTAGCTTTGGGTTCAATCTTGCGGTGTCCTTTCCCAGTGACAGCAGGGGCAGCAAGGCACGTATTGTACTGTTGCCATCGAGGATAAAAAGATGGGGTTTATATCATATTGCTTGAGTTTATTGTTGGAAATATGCCCTAGAGGCAATAACAAAATGGTTATTATTATATTTCCTTGTTCATGATAATTGTCTATTGTTCATGCTATAATTGTATTAATCGGAAACCGTAATACATGTGTGAATACATAGACCACACCATGTCCCTAGTGCGCCTCTAGTTGACTAGCTCGTTGATCAACAGATGGTCATGGTTTCCTGACTATGGACATTGGATGTCATTGATAACGGGATCACATCATTAGGAGAATGATGTGATGGACAAGACCCAATCCTAAGCATAGCACAAGATCGTGTAGTTCGTTTTATAGAGCTTTTCTAATGTCAAGTATCGTTTCCTTAGACCATGAGATTGTGTAACTCCCGGATACCGTAGGAGTGCTTTGGGTGTACCAAACGTCACAACATAACTGGGTGACTATAAAGGAGCTCTACAGGTATCTCCGAAAGTGTCTGTTGGGTTGGCACAAATCGAGACTGGGATTTGTCACTCTGTATGACAGAGAGGTATCTCTGGGCCCACTCGGTAATGCATCACCATAATGAGCTCAAAGTGACCAAGTGGTTGGTCACGGGATCATGCATTATAGATCGAGTAAAGTGACTTGCCGGTAACGAGATTGAATGAGGTATTGGGATACCGATGATCGAACCTCGGGCAAGTAACGTACCGATTGACAAAGGGAATTGTATACGGGATTGCTTGAATCCTCGACATCGTGGTTCATCCGATAAGATCATTGTGGAACATGTGGGAGCCAACATGGGTATCCAGATCCTGCTATTGGTTATTGGCCGGAGAGCTGTCTCGATCATGTCTGCGTGATTCCCGAACCCGTAGGGTCTACACACTTAAGGTTCGATGACGCTAGGGTTATTAGGAAGATTTGTATGTGATTACCGAATGTTGTTCGGAGTCCCGGATGAGATCCCGGACGTCACGAGGAGTTTTGAAATGGTCCGGAGGTGAAGATTTATATATGGGAAGTTGTCATACGATCACCGGAAATATTCGGGGGCATACCGGTATTGTACCGGGGCTACCGGAGGGGTTTTGGGGGTCCATCGGGAGGGGCCACCCCTGTCCCGGAGGGCCTCATGGGCTGTAGAGGGAAGGGAACCAGACCCTTGGAGGGCTGGGGTCCACCACCCCCCTTGGGCCCATGCGCCTAGGGTTGGGGGGAAACCCTAAAGGGGGCGCCCCCTTGCTTGGGGGGCAAGCCCCCTTCCCTTGGCCTCCGCCCCACTCTAGATCTCATTTAGAGGGGGCCAGCCCCCTTCCCCCTTCTCCCTATAAATAGAGGGGCGAGGGGAGGGCTGCCACACCACATCCAAGGCGCAGCCCTTCCTCTCCCCAACACCTCTCCTCCTCCGCAAGAGCTTGGTGAAGCCATGCCGAAGAACTGCCACTCCATCACCACCACGCCGTCGTGCTGCTGCTGGAGCCCTCTTCCTCAACCTCTCCCTCCTCCTTGCTGGATCAAGGCGCGGGAGACGTCACCGGGCTTCACGTGTGTTGAACGCGGAGGTGCCGTTGTTTGGTGCTTAGATCGGAGTCCACCGCGATCTAAATCGCTTCGAGTACGACTCCTTCATCCACGTTCTTGCAACGCTTCCGACTCGCAATCTTCAAGGGTATGAAGATGCACTCCCCTCTCTCTCGTTGCTAGTTACTCCATAGATTGATCTTGGTGATGCGTAGAATTTTTTTAATTTCTGCAACGATCCCCAACATTTATCCCTCTACATCATGTCATCTTTCTTAATGCGTTACTCTGTTCTTTATGAAATTAATACTCTAGATGCAGGCAGGAACCGGTCGATGTGTGGAGTAATAGTAGTAGATGCAGGCAGGAGTCGGTCTACTTGTCACAGACGTGATGCCTATATACATGATCATGCCTAGGTAATCTCATAATTATTCGCTCTTCTATCAATTGCTCGACGGTAATTTGTTCACCCACCGTAATACTTATGCTATCTCGAGAGAAGCCACTAGTGAAACCTATGGCCCCCGGGTTTATCTTTTATCATATAAGCTTTCAATCTACTTTTATTTGCATCTTTACTTTTTGCATCTATATTATTAAATACCAAAAATATATTTATCTTATCATACTATCTCTATCAGATCTCACTTTCACAAGTGACCGTGAAGGGATTGACAACCCCTTTATTGCGTTGGTTACGAGTTTTTTGTTTGTTTGTGTAGGTGCGTGGGACTTTTGAGGAGCCTCCTACTGGATTGATACCTTGGTTCTCAAAAACTGAGGGAAATATTTACGCTACTATTGCTGCATCACCCTTTCCTCTTCAAGGAAACCAACGCAAGCTCAAAACGTAGCAAGAAGGATTTCTGGCGCCATTGCCGGGGAGGTCTTCGCTCAAGTCAAGACATACCAAGTACCCATCACAAACTCATCTCCCTCGCATTTACATTATTTTCCATTTGCCTCTCGTTTTCCTCTCCCCCACTTCACCCTTGCCATTTTATTTGCCCTCTCTTTCCCAATATTCTCCTCTCTCTTTCGCTTGCCTTTTTCTGTTTGCTTGTGTGTTACATCATTTACCTTGTCGTTATGGCTAGTCCTCCTATCCTTATTATTACTCCCGAACATGAATTTCTCAATTTTAAGCAAAGGGAGGGAGAAAATTTAAAAGACGCTTGGCATAGAATTTGCAATGCTCAAAATAAATCTACTAGGAAGCTTTCTACTTCCGTACTTCTTCGCAATTTTTATGTAGGCATTACTCCTTGGAATAGATGTGTTCTTGATACCATTACCGGAGGGGATTTCTTGAGTAGCCACATGTTTGATGCTTATAATGCTATGTTAGATTTGTTTGGCCCACCACCTCTTTTGGTTAATGGAACTATTTTAACTTTAGAACACGTTATGCAACGACTTGAGATTATTGAAAATAAAATTGCCACTGTTGAGTTGATTGAAAATTTGGATAAAAAGATTCATAATCATATTACCCAATATGGATCTAGGGTTGGAGCTACTTTGAAAAATCTAAAAGAGAAAGAACCTAATAGTTAATGAAAAAATAGATCTAGATTCGGCTAGAATCAGTAAACTTGAGGATATCATTACTAACTTAGGTTCCGCATTTTCTTCCATGAAAACACTCCAAAACCCCCTACCGAAACTGCCAAGTTTATTTATGTTCCTAAAAGTAAAGGTGAATCTTCTAAGGGAGACGCAGATCTCAAATCCATAAGTGTTCATCCCAATTGTCTCTCTATCGTTAAGGAACCTTTTGCTACAAACGAATTTCTTGAATTTTTGCCTAAAGGTTTAATCATTTCTAAAAAGGGAGAAACCCCTAAAGATTATAAGTGCTCTATTGAGGAATTGAGTGCCAAAGTTGGCGCTACTTAGATCTATCTTGGCTTTTATGCCTAGCTAGGGGCGTTAAACGATAGCGCTAGTTGGGAGGCAACCCAATTTTGTGTGTGCTTTTTTATCCCCGTTTAGTAATAAATTTTGCATCTACCTTTTGTTTAGATGTGTTATTATCTTTCAATTAGTGTTTGTGCCAAGTAGAACCTATAGGATAACCTATGATGATAGTTGATTTGATTCTGCTGAAAAACAGAAACTTTGCACGCACGAAACTAGTTTTGTTAAATCACAGAAACGTGATTTTGCGTTGATTCTTTTTTCTTCTTATCAATAGAAAAATTGTCCAGGACTTACTATTTTTGTAGGATTTTTAGAGTTCCAGAAATTTGCGTTAGTTACAGATTGCTACAGACTGTTCTGTTTTTGACAGATTCTGTTTTTCGTGTGTTGTTTGCTTACTTTGATGCATCTATGGCTAGTAAAATAGTTTATAAACCTTAGAGAAGTTGGAATAAAGTAGGTTTAACACCAAAATAAATAAAGAATGAGTTCATTACAGTACCTTATGTGGTGGTTTTGTTTTCTTTCACTAACGGAGCTTATAAGATTTCCTGTTGAGTTTTGTGTTGTGAAGTTTTCAAGTTTTGGGTAAAGCTTTGATGTACTATGGAATAAGGAGTGGCAAGAGCCTAAGCTTGGGGATGCCCAAGGCACTCCAAGATATTCAAGAATAGCTAAAATCCTAAGCTTGGGGATGCCCTGGGAAGGCATCCCCTCTTTCATCTTTGTTCATTGGTAACTATACTTGGAGCTATATTTTTATTCGCCACATGATATGTGTTTTGCTTGGAGCATCGTGTATTATATTAGTCTTTGCTTTTTAGTTTACCACAATCATCCTTTCTGTACACACCTTTTGGGAGAAGCCCACTTGATTAGAATTTTCTAGAATACTCTATGTGCTTCACTTATATCTTTTGAGCTTGATAGCTTTTGCTCTAGTGCTTCACTTATATCTTTTAGAGCATGGCGGTGGCTTAATTTTGAAGAAATTGCTAGTCTCGTATGCTTCACTTATATTATTTTGAGAGTCTTTTAGAACAGCATGGTATTTTCTATGGTTACAAATTTGGTCCTAGAATGATGAGCATCCAAGTTGGGTATAATAAAAACTATCATAGAAAGTTCATAAAACACTAGGATCAATTTGATGCTTGATAATTGTTTTGAGATATAAAGGTAGTAATGTTAGGGTCATGCTAGTGGGTAATTATGAAATTGAGAAATACTTTTGTTGAAGTTGGCAAGTCCCGTAGCATGCACATATGGTAAAAGTTGTGTGACAAATTTGTTGCATGAGGTGCTCTTTTGATTGTCTTCCTTATGAGTGGCAGTCAGGGACGAGCGATGGTCTGTTCCTACCAATCTATCCCTCTAGGGGCATGCGTAGTAGTACTTTTCTTTGAAGGCTAAGTAGGCTTTTGCAATAAGTATATGAGTTCTTTATGACTAATGTGAGTCCATGGATATACGCACACTCATCCTTCCACTTTGCTAGCCTCTATTATGCCGCGCAACTTTCGCCGGTATCACCCATTATTTACCTTCCTCAAAACAGCCACCATACCTACCTATTATGGCATTTCCATAGCTATTCCGAGATATATTTCCATGCAACTTTCCACCGTTCCGTTTATTATGACACGTTCCATCATTGTCATATTGCTCTTTGCATGATCATGTAGTTGACATCGTATTTGTGGCAATGCCATCTTCATAATTTTCATACATGTCACTCTTGATTCACTGCATATCCTGGTACACCGCCAAATGCATTCATATAGAGTCATATCTTGTTCTAGCTTTGAGTTGTAATTCTTGAGTTGTAAATCAATAAAAGTGTGATGATCTTCATTATTAGAGCATTGTCTCAGTGAGGAAAGGATGATGAAGACTATGATTCCCCCACAAGTCAGGATGAGACTTTGGACCTTACAAAAAAAAGAGAAAGGCCAAAGAAAAAAAGAAAAAAAAGAAGAAAAAGAAAGAAAAAATAAATGAGAGAAAAAGAGAGAAGGGACAATGCTACTATCTCTTTTTCCACACTTGTGCTTCAAAGTAGCACCATGATCTTCATGATAGAGAGTCTCCTATGTTGTCATTTTCATATACTAAGTGGGAATTTTTCATTATAGAACTTGGCTTGTATATTCCAATGATGGGCTTCCTCAAAATACCCTAGGTCTTCGTGAGCAAGCAAGTTAGATGCACACCCACTTAGTTTCTTTTGTTGAGCTTTCATATATTTATAGCTCTAGTGCATCCGCTGCATGGCAATCCCTACTCACTCACATTGATATCTATTGAGGGGCATCTCCATAGCCCGTTGATACGCCTAGTTGATGTGAGACTATCTTCTCCCTCTTTTTGTCCTCACAACCACCACCACTTACCACCATAGTGCTATGTCCATGGCTTGCGCTCATGTATTGCGTAAGAGTTGAAAAAGCTGAAGCACATTAAAAAGTATGAACCAATTGTTTGGCTCGTCATCGGGGTTGTTCATGATGGGAGTATTTTGTGTAATGAAAATGAAGCATTCCCTAACTATATGATTTTCTAGGGACAAGCTTTCTTCGGCTATGCTATTTTGATAGGACATGATTATTTGTTAGTATCATTCGAAGCATTATTATTTTTATGTTTTATAAGCTTTTATCTTGAATCATTTGGATCTGAACAATCATGCCACAATAAAGAAAATTACATTGAGAATTTTGCTAGGTAGCATTCCACATCAAAAATTCTGTTTTTATCATTTACCTACTCGAGGACGAGCAGGAATTAAGCTTGGGGATGCTTGATACGTCTCCAACGTATCTATAATTTTTGATTGTTCCATGATATTATATTACCCCTTTTGGATGTTTATGGGCTTTATTTTACACATATATATCATTTTTGGGACTAACCTACTAACTGGAGGCCCAACCCATATTGCTGTTTTTTTGCCTATTTCAGTATTTCGAAGAAAAGGAATATCAAACGGAGTCCAAACGGAGTGAAACCTTCGGGAGCGTGATTTTTGGAACGAATGTGATCCAGAGGACTTGGAGTGCAAGCCAAGCAGCAGCCGAGGTGGCCACGAGATAGGAGGGCGCGCCCACCCCCTCTGGGCGCGCCCCCTATCTTGTGGGCCCCTCGGGCGGCCACCGACGTACTTCTTCCTCCTATATATACCTACGTACCCCGAAAACTTCCCGGGAGCCAATGAAACACAATTTCCACTACCGTAACCTTCTGTATCCGCGAGATCCCATCTTGGAGCCTTCGCTGGCGCTCTGTCGGAGGGGGAATCGACCATGGAGGGATTCTACATCATCACCTTAGCCCCTCCGATGAGTTGTGAGTAGTTTACCACAGACCTTCGGGTCCATAGTTATTAGCTAGATGGCTTCTTCTCTCTTTTTGGATCTCAATACAATGTTCCCCCCCTCTCTTGTGGAGATCTATTTGATGTAAACTCTTTTTGCGGTGTGTTTGTCGAGATCCGATGAATTGTGGGTTTATGATCAAGTTTATCTATGAGAAATATTTGAATCTCCTCTGAATTCTTTTATGTATGATTGAGTTATCTTTGCAAGTCTCTTCGAATTATCAGTTTGGTTTGGCCTACTAGATTGATCTTTCTTGCCATGGGAGAAGTGCTTAGCTTTGGGTCCAATCTTGCGGTGTCCTCTCCCAGTGACAACAGGGGCAGCAAGGCACGTATTGTATTGTTGCCATCAAGGATAAAAAGATGGGGTTTATATCATATTGCTTGAGTTTATCCCTCTACATCATGTCATCTTTCTTAATGCGTTACTCTGTTCTTTATGAACTTAATACTCTAGATGCAGGCAGGAGTCGGTCGATGTGTGGATTAATAGTAGTAGATGCAAGCAAGAGTCGGTCTACTTGTCACGGACGTGATGCCTATATACATGATCTTGCCTAGATAATCTCATAATTATTCGCTTTTCTATCAATTGCTCGACAGTAATTTGTTCACCCACCGTAATACTTATGCTATCTTGAGAGATGCCACTAGTGAAACCTATGGCCCCCGGGTCTATCTTTTATCATATAAGCTTTCAATCTACTTTTATTTGCATCTTTACTTTTTGCATCTATATTATAAAATACCAAAAATATATTTATCTTATCATACTATCTCTATCAGATCTCACTTTCGCAAGTGGCCGTGAAGGGATTGACAACCCCTTTATTGCGTTGGTTGCGAGTTCTTTGTTTGTTTGTGTAGGTGCGTGGGACTTTTGAGGAGCCTCCTACTGGATTGATACCTTGGTTCTCAAAAACTGAGGGAAATACTTATGCTACTATTGCTACATCACCCTTTCCTCTTCCAGGAAAACCAACGCAAGCTCAAGACGTAGCAGCGCGGCGGCCTCCAAGACGCCAACACCGGCGCCCATGGCGCACTCATCTCAAGTTTTGCGTGACGAGCAGCGCCGCCCTGCTGGTGACCCTGGGCGCTGTCCTGGGAAGAGTCCCATGCGCCTTTCACATGATGAGGAAGGCCAGCATGCGCGCCGAGGTGCTGACGGAGATGGAAAACGGCCGCGGGGATGTGACGCGGCTCCTTCTAACGTGGTTAGAAGTCGAGGCGCATCGTGGTCCACCTAGCTTTCGCCGCCACCCACGCCAGTAGAAGCCCTGGCACACATGCAGCTGCTCCTCGATTTTCCTCCCGCCGTGGAGAAGCTTGATGAATGGAGGGCCACCGTCCGGAGCATCGTCAGTATTGCTAACAACGATGAGTTGCGGCCAGCGGGACCCGTAGGCCGTCTCTCCTCCGGGCCACCGCATGCCAGCGGAGGCCGGGCCGGAGGCGATGCGGCCATGGTGCACTCCCCTCCTCCATCCCGACCACCGCTGGTGTCGGCCTGGCGCGACGACGCTCGTGACGATATCTCCATAGCATCGTCCGACCCGCGAACTCATCGCGACCAATGCCAAGTTCTTCAGGAACAAGCTCATGAAGACACTCGAACCACCATTGAGCGCCAGCGTGACGCACGCCACCAGTCGTACCAGCGGGCAGGGCCCACTATGGACCACCCAGCACAGGGGGCTACGGTGGCCTACCTTACGAGGTAAGTTGTCCGGCCTTCACCCGTGAGCTGCGGCAGTTCCAGTGGCCCTTGCACCGCATGTTCAAGCCCGACGTTGGCGAAAAGTACAACGGCAAGACTCACCCGTCAGAGTTCCTCAGCATCTACACCATCGCGATGCAAGTTGCTGGAGCCCGCGATGACAAGGTGCTTGCCAGTTACTTTCCATTGGCACTCAAGCCCAATGTTATGTCATGGTTGATGCACTTGCCGGTAGACTCCATTTCTTCCTAGGCGGATCTGTGTCATGAGTTTGTTGGCGCCTTTACCGGAGGCCACCAAGCTCATGGCTAGGCGAGTGATCTGCATATCATCCCCCAGAAGGAAGGAGAAAACTTGTGCAAGTACATCCAAAGGTTTAGCCGAGTGCAGTACAACATCCCCGATGTTCATCCTGCCGCTGTGATCAGTGCATTCCATCAGAATGTGCGCAATCGTAAGATGTGTGAAGAGTTGGCGATGAACAAGGTCAGGGATGTGGCCGAACTTTATGTCCTGGCCGATTGATGCGCTCGTGCTGAAGAAGGAAGGAAGTACCCCAACAAAGACGCCGGCGTGGAAACCGATTCCACAGATGATACCGCCACCCCGGCGAAGAAGGGCCGGCGCCATAACAGGAAGCGCAGTGGCAAGACCGTGCTTGCCGTCAAGGGATCCGACGACACCGGTGCCACCAAGAAGCCTAAGGCAAGTGAACCTGGCAAGGAGGTTGCCGGGTGTGCCGCTTGCCGGGCCTTGGCGATTGCCGACAAGCTAGGAGGCTCCGACAAACAGTATTGTAAGATCCACCGCACCAAAGGCCACGATCTCCAGAACTGCCGGCAGGTGGAGCTGCTCGCTGAGAAGCAGAAAGCCAAGTATGAGCGGCGGGACAAGGAGAAGGGTCAAGAGGGTGCCGAAGGATCCGGCAAGAAGCGTGGCAACCAAGGAGGCTGCCGCGACAAAGATAATCAGCAGGAGAGGCCCGCCCGGGGCCGCGACAAGAAGCGGGAAGACGATGATCATGACGAGGATGATGAGTCCGGCGACCACGAGTTTCAGAAAGCCACATGGGCCATGTGCATCGACGGTGGTGCCTCGCTGCACACATCCCACCGCCAGCTCAAGCAGTGGGTGCGTGAGATCACAGCGGTGGAGCCATCGGTTGATGCACGGAAGCCGTTGAGGTGGTCCAGCACGCCTATCATCTTCGACACCGAGGACCACCCTGACCGCACTACCGCGGTCGGGTGCTTGCCGTTGTTGGTCTCACCAACAATCCGCAAGCTCAAGGTGACGAAGATGCTGGTTGACGGCGGGTCCGGTCTGAACTTGATCTCGCCTATTGCGATCAAGAGGCTGCAAATCCCTGATGGAGATCTCGAGGAGACGGGCACGTTCCAAGGGGTCAACCCAGGGAGGAGCCAGCCGAAGGGAAAGGTCACGCTGCCCGTGATGTTCGGAGGTGAGCTGAACCACAGGACAGAGAGGATTGTCTTTGATGTAGCCGACATCCCCTTGCCCTACAACGGGATCCTCGGCCGCCCGACGCTAGCCAAATTTATGGTGGCTTCACATTACGCCTACAACATGTTGAAGATGCCCGGGCCGATGAACATCATCACCGTCCCCTCCGACAAGAAAGATGCGTTGATTTGCACCGACAAACTCTACCGGGAAGCAGTTGCAGCAGCTACCGCCAAGGCACCTGCTCCTGCCGACGGAGCCCCGGGAGGGAAGAAGACCAGCGAGACCCCTCGCACCTACTCCGGCAAGCGCACCTCTTCAGGGTGTTGCGCTCCCATTGAGGAAGTGCCAGAGAGCTCCACCGGCAAGAGCAAGAAGTCTAGAGCTACACCACCAGAGACTAAGAAGGTGCCCGTCAAGGAGGACGACACGGGGGGAGCTTTTACCATAAGCTCCACCCTCGACAACAAATAGGAAAACGAGCTCATCACTTTCCTGCGGGCAAATGTCGATGTGTTTGCATGGAAAGCTTCCGACATCCCCGGCATTCCCAGGGAAGTGATTGAGCACCATCTTGCTGTCTGTCCTCATGCACGGCCCGTCAAGCAGAAGGTCAGGAAGAAAGCTTTGGAGAGGCAGGAGTTCATCACAGAGGAGATCAGAAAGCTAGAGGCGGCAGGCTTGGTAAGAGGAGTGCTCCATCCGACGTGGTTGGCCAATCCGGTGGTGGTGCACAAGGCAAACGGGAAGTGGAGACTGTGTATTGTTTACACAGACATCAATAAGGCTTGTCCAAAGGATCCCTTCCTGTTACCGCACATCGACCAGATTGTCGACTCCACGACTGGGTGTGACTTGTTATCATTCATCGACGCCTACTCGGGATACCACCAGATCTTCATGACGAAAGAGGATGAGGAGAAGACAGCATTCATCACCCCATGTGGTACGTATTCCTTTTTACGGATGCCTTTCGGGTTGAAGAGTGCTGGCTCAACCTTTGCAAGAGCGGTCCAAATTGGTTTTGAGCCCCAGCTACATAGAAATATGGAAGCTTATATGGATGACATAGTGGTCAAAACCAAGGACAAAGCAACCCTTGTGCAAGATTTGGAGGAAACATTTGCAAACCTGTGCAAAATCAACCTCAAATTGAACCCTAAGAAGTGTGTCTTTGGCGTCCCGTCTGGCAAGCTTCTCGGGTTCTTTGTGTCCCAACGCGGTATTGAAGCAAACCCAGATAAGATCAAGGCCATCGAGCAGATTGAGGCACCCAAACGGATCAAGGACGTGCGTCGGCTAACTGGTTGCGTTGCCGCCATGAGCTGATTCATCTCCAAGTCGGCGGAGTGTGCCCTTCCTTTTTTCAAGATCTTGAAGAAAACGGGGCCAGTGGAGTGGACCCCAGAAGCCGGGGCGGTGCCGCAAGACTTGAAGAAATAGCTCTCTTCTACCCCAGTGCTGGTTGCGCCCAAACCACAAGAGCCGTTGATGCTGTATCTAGCGGCAACAAATCAGGTGGTTAGCGCCGCACTAGTGGCGCAGAGAGAGGTCGACGAAGAGGAAGCAGCAGTGGTAGAGTCAATGGATGGCGAGCCGGAACCCTCCGCGGCAGGGTTCGGTCCCGGCAAGACTGAGTCCCGGTGGGGGCTGATGCTAGTGCAACAGGACCCACGCGACCGGGTGGAGAGGCGCGGAAGAAGAAAATGGTGCAACACCTAGTTTACCTCACCGGCTCCCTCTTACAGGGGGCTAGGTCGAGGTACTCAGGTGTGCAAAAGCTGCTCTTCGGCCTCCTTATGGCTTCGAGGAAGTTGTGCCATTACTTCCAAGCGCACGAGATCATGATGGTCACCCGCCTCCCATTGCAACGGATCCTGCATAACCCAGATGCAACAGGGAGGATCGTGGAATGGGCCCTGGAGCTGTCAAGTTTCGGTTTGAAGTTCGAAAGTACCTCGACGATTCAAAGCAGAGTCTTGGCGGAGTTTGTTGTAGAATGGACCTCGACGCCCGACGAAGAGGTGCAGGAGACTACTCTCCCTGGCAAGGAAACGAGCCGCAACTGGATCATGTACTTTGATGGTGCCTTCTCACTGCAAGGTGCCGGTGCTGGTGTGCTTCTTGGTGCACCCACCGGAGAGCACCTCAAGTATGTCATCCAGATGCACTTCCCCCGGGAGATGTCAACCAACAACACCACTGAGTACGAGGGTTTGCTTGCCGGTCTCAGGATCGCGTCAGACCTCGGAGTTAAAAAGCTCATCGTCAGGGGCGACTCGCAGCTCGTCGTCAGGAAAATCAACAAGGATTATCAAAGCCCGTTGATTGAAGCTTACGTGGATGAGGTGAGGAAACTAGAGGATCGCTTTGATGGTATACAAGCGAAGCATGTCCCTCGGACGGAGAACGACATCGCCGACTACCTATGAAAGCGTGCTGCCCTCAAGTTACCTGTGGAACCAGGTGAGGGAGTCCTGGATTAGGGGGTATCCGGACAGCCGGACTATATACATCGTCCGGACTATTGGAGCGTGCAGATACAAGACTCAAGACTCCATCCCGTGTCCGGATGGGACTCTCCTTTGCGTGGAAGACAAGCTTGGCGATCCGGATATTGTATTTCCTTCCTTGTAACCGACTCCGTGTGAACCCTAGTCCTCTCCGGCGTCTATATAAACCGGAGAGGTTGGTCCTTAGGAGGCCGATCACAACTACAATCATAATCATCATAGGCTAGCTTCTAGGGTTTAGCCTCTATGATCTCGTGGTAGATCTACTCTTGTACTACTCATATCGTCAATATTAATCAAGCAGGAAGTAGGGTTTTACCTCCATCGAGAGGGCCCGAACCTGGGTAAACATTGTGTCCCTTGCTTCCTGTTACCATCAGCCTAAGACACACAGATCGGGACCCCCTACCCGAGATCCGCCTGTTTTGACACCGACATTGGTGCTTTCATTGAGAGTTCCTCTGTGTCATCACTGCAAGACTCGATGGCTCCTTCAATCATCGTCAATAACACGGTCCAGGGTGAAACTTTTCCCCCTGGGCAGATCGTTGTGTTTGGCGGCTTCGCGCTGCGGGCTAATTCGTTTGGCCATCTGGAGCAGATCGACAGCTACGCCCCTGGCCACCAAATCAGGTTCGGAAACCTGAACTGCATGGCGGACATTCGCGGAGACTTGATCTTCAACGGATTCGGGCCTGTGTCAGGAGCACCGGACAGTCACGATGAGCACGGTTTAGACCTGCTATCGGACAATGATCAGGATATCACCCCTGCAGTAGCCCCAGATCTAAATCCGGAGCAGGCAGTGTTGCCTAAGGACGGAGGGATGGACCCCGCCCCGCAGGCCGCACACTCATCGGCGGTGGAGCCGAATATAGATCTCACCTCTGTTGAAGCCTGTGACTCCGGACCCCCAGACTCGTATCCGGTTGTTGGTTCCAATCCGCGCACTCCCGAGCCAGCCGAGCCAGTTTGGGCCCTGGTAATGGAGTTTACCGCTGCGGATATCTTCCAGCACTTGCCCTTCGGCGACATGCTGAACTCGTTAAAATCTCTCTCTTTGACAGGAGACTCTTGGCCGAACTATGTCCGGCTCGAGTGGGAAGCCGGCGATGAAGGAATTCGTTACCACCCACCACCCACTTCATTGCCACAGTCGACGATTTAACCGACATGCTTGACTTCAACTCCGAAGGCATCAATGGTATGGACGACGATGCAGGAGAAGATTCAGAATCTCTGGGGCGCTGGACTACCACCTCGTCACACGACATATACATGGTGGATACGCCTAGGGAGGACGACATCGACAATCCAGAAGATAAAACCCCCGGGCAAAAGCCAAAACGACGGCATAGACACTGCTCAAAGTCCAGCAACAGTAAAAATAGCGATAAGAGCACCAGAAAGATCGACATACCAGTCAACTTCGAAGGCAACAACGACCACATGGACCCAGCGATGGAGCAGGATGAGCCAGGTCACACCGAACCCAGTTCGGAGCAGACGCCCGATCACAATGATCCCAAGGGACGAGTTCATCAAATCGCCCGAGGAGAAGAGCACAATCCGGACGATGATGCATTCATCATCCCGGAAAAATGCGTGGAATGAGATAACCTCCACAGAAGGCTTATGGCCACAGTGAGAAGTCTAAAGAAGCAGAAGCAACGGCTAAAATCCGCACAGGAAACGCTCAATCGCAGATGGAATAAAGTGCTAGACATTGAAGAAAGATTTGGCGACGATCGCCATACAAAGAGCTATCCAAAACGCAAGCTATTGCCAGAATTCGACGACGAGGCTGTTCCACCAAAGAATAACACGACTAGGAGGCCAGACGTACCACTTCATAACCGCTACAAAAGCGTCTACTGACGCTGCGCACGACCTATGTGAGCACCTGGATAAGAAAGCCGGCGCGGCCAAGTCCATCTATGGATCTGAAGGACACACCCCGGCGAGGGACTATGGTCATCAAAACGATCATACAAGCCAAATGCCAGTTCGGAATAAACACCGGACACAACAATAGCCGACGGCATGCCACAACATGTCCAGATACAGAGGGGCTGCTCACCCCCCTGTGCTTCACCAAAGAAGTACTGGACCATGAATTTTCACAAGGTTTTAAACCTGTGAACATAGAGGCATACGACGAAACGACATACCCAGGGGTCTGGATCAAGGATTTTATCCTGCATATTCACATGGCTCGTGGGGATGACCTCCAAGCCATCAAATACCTTCCCCTCAAGTTGAAGGGTCCAGCTCGACACTAGTTGAAGAGCCTCCTCGAAAATTCAATTGGGAGTTGGGAGGAACTTGAGGATGCTTTCAGGGCCAATTTTCAAGGGACTTATGTCCGACCTCCGGATGTGGATGATTTAAGTCACATAATCCAACAGCCCGGAGAGTCCGCCCGCAAGATTTGGAACAGATTCCTCACTAAGAAGAATCAAATTGTCGATTGTCTGGACGCCGAAGTGTTAGCGGCATTCAAACACAGCATCCGCGACGAGTGGCTCGCGAGACACCTCGGCCAAGAAAAGCCAAGGACAATGGCAGCCTTAACAAGCCTTATGACCCGCTTTTGCATGGGTGAAGACAGCTGGTTGGCCCGTAAAGGCACCAGCGACCCGAGCACATCTGAAATAAGGGACGGCAATGGGAAGCCACGGCGTAATAAAAACAAACGCCAAAACAAGGAAGAGAGCCCGGACAACACAACGGTCAATGCCGGATTCAGGGGCTCTCGACCCAATCAGCAAAAGAAGCTGTTTAAAGGCAGTAAAGAGGGACCGTCCGGTCTGAACAGAGTCCTGGACAGACCGTGCCAAATTCATGGCACCCTTGACAAACCTGCAAACCACACGCATAGAGAGTGTTGGGTCTTCAAGCAGGCCGGCAAATTAAATTCCGAACACAAGGGAAGGGAAACACCAAGTGAAGACGAGGATGAACCTCGCCAGCCGAACACTGGGGGATAGAAAAAATTCCCACTAGAGGTCAAAATAGTAAACATGATCCACGCGACTCACACATCCATGAGAAGGTACGAATGCACGCTCAGAGACACGTACGATATAGAGCCCATCATACCCACACTTAAGTACTGGATGTCTTGTCCGATCACCTTCGATCACACGGACTGCCTAACTAGTACTCGGCGCGGAGGATCAGAGGCCTTGGTGCTTGACCCAATAATCGACGGATACCGTCTCACCCACGTCCTCATGGACGGCAGCAGCAGTCTCAATTTAATATATGAGGACACTGTCCGCGGGATGGGGATAAACCCATCCAGAATTAGCCAAAGCAACACCACCTTTGAAGGGGTGATACCAGGCGTTAAAGCCTACGGCAGGGGCTCCGTCGTACTGGAGGTAACATTCGGCTCCCCAGGCAACTCTAGAAGCGAACAACTACTCTTCACCATCGCACCCTTCCAAAGCGGCTATCATGCATTGCTTGGAAGAACGGCCTTCGCCCGCTTCAACGCATTACCGCGCTATGGCTACCTTACACTCAAGATGCCCGGTCCACGTGGCGTCATCACCATCAATGGAAACACAAAGCGCTCTTCACGCGCAGAGGAACACACGAAGGCCCTAGCGGCCGGACTATAAGCGGCCTCCAATATCAGAAAGCATGACTGGTCATTAGGACCACAGACACGGTTAGACGAGTCCGGCAGCCCAGATAAAACTAAACCAGGGCACCGTATATGTAATCCCATAGAGGACACCAAGGGCTATAAATATTTAATATAGCCCCACACTTGGCTCAACCTTATTGGCAGGCCAACATCTTACACTTTTACTATCCATCGCATACTTACGTTGTACTCTCTTACATGAGTTTTATCTTTTACAGTCAACATTCACGCGATACCCTTCCAGGATACGGCACAACGGAGACAAAGGCGCAGACGTGCAGCAGGGCTCCGCTCAAAAGGTTTCTCTTTAGATTAAGCCCCTGTTAAACCTTTTCTATTGCCTCTTGTTGTTTAAACATCCCATGGGTTCCATACCCACAGAGGATACTACCGTTATTGGCATTTCGCCATGACAGACTAATGCACGTACCTGGAAATACGGGGTTTATAATGAATGGGCATTCTTCAGCCCATTTTCTGTTATATAGTCCGAATACCTTCGGGAGTGTTCGCGTCACGAGTTTGGCCTTATATGCATCAGCTCCGAATCATGTCTTTGGTCAAATGTTGGGGTAGCCCGGCTCCTGGGTTTGCCGCCTTACGTTCCGTTCTTATCGGTTAAGGCGGCCAAAGGAGAACTACTGCGATTGTGCCCTGGTTATTCTGGATGAGCACCTCAGTAGAGAAAGCCGAAAACTGACTGTCATGATACAGCGCGAGACTGTTCAACCACTCAAAGACTTACCGGAATCTTTAGGATTCCTCCGCATTAACGAAGGGCCGTTTCCCGGCCATGTACATATGCGCCAGTATTCGGATGCACGCAAAAGTGTAGCCCCACTATCAAACTCCTATGGCTAAGTGAAAGTGTTACAACTATATAGTCCGGTTGCCTAGTTCGACGTGTGATCACCTCCTTAATGGACCAAGACGTTGGAACAAGTGTGATTATGCATATTTTTCGCGAACACCCCCGCATTGTATGCATGGGGGCTAAAGCCGACGACTGGTAACTTTCAGAATTACACATAGACATAAAAATGGCCGCACAGGAGGCACAAATAATACTTTCGGTCACAAAGTATAAATATATCCTCATAACCAAAATAACATTGTTTGTACAATGATTTGATTTGTCACTCGAACAATACATTCTTCGAGCACTGCGCCCCTATTAAGCAGGCACCTTCTGTTACCTGCTCCAAGTAGTGCTCGGCTGGATACTGGCCTCCCGCCGGATTATGGGTCGCTACAATGGTGGCCTCCATATCTGTCCAATAGGCTTTAACGTGGGCAAGAGCCATTCGTGCACCCTCTATGCACGCCGACCTTCTCATGGTGTCGATCTGAGGCACGGCCCTAAGGAATTGTTGCATCAAACCAAAGTAACTGTCCGGCTTAGGCCCCTTCGGCCAAAGATGGTCTATTACAGACCGCATTGCAAGCCCGGACAACCTATGAAGCTCCGCTACAGCAGCCATCTTCTCGCTTAACGGCAGCGGGCGTGTGGGAGCATTGAATTGCGACCAGAAAAGCTTCTCCACTTCTTTATCACCTTGATCCTCGAAAAACTTGGCTGCATCAGCTGTACTCTTCGCCAAGTCCGCATACGCATCTGCAGGACTCCAGCGTCCATCTAAGGGAGCATACTTCGGATCCAAAAACTTCGTCCGCAGTAAGTAGAAGCCCCCAGCCGCGATTTTACCAGCCTGTTGAAGCTTCTCCTGCACGCCCCTGACCTCGGTCCGCATATCCTTGGTGGCATTAAGTGCCTTGGTCATGTCGGCCGAACTAGCCTTATTCTCCTTTTCAAGGAGTTCATACCGGTCGGCGGCATTTTTTAACTCCACAGCCATTTCAGCTATCTTTTCCTTGCTTCGACGATGAGCAGCCTGTTCGGCTCTCAATTCTTCGGCCGCCTTTAGGGCAGCTGCATTGCTAGCCCGAGTTTGTTCCTTGGCCTGGGCAAGTTCCCCCCTCAGGGCTTCCACGGCAGCAGCACCATCTGCAGCACAAACACATTGCATTAATATTATGCCCCTCTCATATTTTCCTATACAACATAATAAGGAAAGCAGAGCACATACCTTGTGACTCGTTCACCCGCTCGTTCACTAGCGTGATATCGGCATCAATAGATCCGGTCTGCCTCCTTAGCTCGGCAACTTCAACGGACTGGTCGGCTGCCAGACCCTTAGATACCTGCACATATGTACAACGCAATCATTACTATATGATCCCCGGTTAGCCGCCTAGGGCGGGCAACCAGAGTCTCAGGGGCTACTATCCATATGGAGCACACCTAGCATGTGCCTCACAACCAAAAAATAGTGCATTTTCACTACATACCTCAAAGCCTCTGAGCAGGCTCGTAAATGCTTCATTCAAACTGCTTGTAGCGGATGAAATCTTCTTGAGCACCATGCTCATTAATGAGCGGTGCTCCTCCGAGAATGCAGCTCGCTCCGGAAGGCCTGTCAGTATGTCCGGCCGGACATCAAACTGTGCTGGACCCTTCTCATCGCCCCCCGTGAGGGAGCCAAATGCTCCGGGCTCAGGGCGGCTGACGTATTAGCTTTCGACTTCAGCAAATCCGGACTCCTCCGTGATGACACCTAAGTGTCGCCAGCTTCATGAGGCGTAGAGGTTGGTGGGGGCTCGCTCTCCATCATCTCTGGAGGAAGATCTCCCGAAGACAAACTATGCTGAGAAGAGCTGCTAGCCGGACTACAAAAGACAAATCCTGGTTATTGATCTCAGAGAAACGCGGTACCTTTGAATTAACGATTACCTTACAGCTCGGTTGAGGGCTGGCCCATTGGCGGGCATGACGGGGTGAGGACGCTCGTCGGGGCAGAGCCCCCCGGGGACACTTTCTTCCCCTGTTTGGGCATCTCCATCTCCAAGTCTTCGGAGGCGGCCCTTTTCTTCCCGCGCGGGGAGGTGACCTTGGATTCCCCTCCCTGACTATCCTCCCTTTGGGAGGAGTCAATTCCCCCGGTCCGGATGCGCAGTGTGTGAAGTTCAGCTTCACTGTCCTTTCCTTCGTCTTTCCCTGAGGGCATTTTGCTGGGCACCCGGCCAAGCATCTTGGCAACGGTTGGACCAGGCGAGCCTTCGGGAAGTGGCGCCGGACACCTGATTCTCTCCGCCTTGCTGAGCCATTCCTAGCCACAGGGTTTTCAGAATAATGACTGTGACAAATAAAAACAAAGTGTCCGGCTTTAAGGTTACTTACTTGGGCATCTAGGTGATTGCAACTTAGGCCCGCATCCTTAGTGGTGTCCGGACACTTTATTTGTGGTCCGAAGAATAAATTACACATCCCTTCGAGCTTCAGGCCGAAGAAGTGCTTAATATTCTGCGGACCCTCTGGATTGAACTCCCACATCTGGAGAGGCCAGCATTTGCACGGCAACATCTGTCGGATTAGCATCACTTGAATTATGCTGACAAGGTTAATGTCCTTCTCAAGAAGCTCCCAGATACGACTTCGTAGTATTGGAACATCACTGGTGGGCCCCCAATTGCGTCCTACGTTGGTCCATGATGCCAATTGTGACGGAGGGCCCGAGTGGAACTCGGGGGCGGCCACCCACTTTGTGCCTCTGGGAGCCGTAACATAAAACCACCTCCGTTGCCATACATCAGATACTTCTGGGAAAGAACCCTCTGGCCATGGGGCATCGGCGTTCCTGCTTATTATGGCACCTCCGCACTCCGCATGTCGCCCCTCGATCATCTTCAGCTTCACATTGAAGGTCTTGAGCCATAAGCCGAAGTGTGGAGTGACGTGGAGAAAAGCCTCGCACACAATGATGAACTACGAGATATGGAGGATAGCGTCCGGAGCTAGATCATGAAAGTCCAACCCGTAATAAAACATGAGCCCCCTCACAAAGGGATCAAGGGTGAGGCCCAAGCCGCGGAGGAAGTGAGGAACAAACACGACGCTCTCATTGGGCTCCGGTGTAGGGATGACCTGCCCTGGGACAGGAAGCCTGTGCTGGATGTCAGTGGTCAGATATCCGACCTCCCTAAGCCTTGCAATGTCCTCCTCTTGGATCAAGGAGGCCACCCACCGGCCTTGAGGGTTGGATCCGGACATATTGGAGGATCTGGGGTGTTGAAGCTAAGGTCTCGGGTGTTAGAACTCGAGGTGCGAGAAGGCGCAAGGGAGGTGGAAAAGAGGCATAGGCCTCGGACCCTTTATAAAGGGGTGAATATCAAGAGTCCTCAGCGTGACCACTTGAGGCTTATCTGAAGACACACAGAGTCATGCCAACGGTCGTCGTGGGGTTACGCGCGCCCATATTGATGGAAGATCCCGTAATAAGAGGAACACAATCTCTGCTTTGGCAGGGTGTGCTAATAAAATCGCCTCGCCATGCGGGTCGAGGTGGGGCAAGAAACGTCGGTTCATGTTGGACCGAGCCATGATGCAAGGGCACGACGTACGAAGATTGCCAACAGATCATATTTATGCTATGTTCCCTATAATGGTATGTGAGGATCATCTTGCAGATCCGGACACGGTCTAAGGGTTCGATAATTACTTTGGAGTATTCGGAGATGGAACCCGCCTTGCAATGCCAAAGACAAGACTGCGCGTCGGACTCATCGTCATTGAAGCCTGGTTCAGGGGCTACTGAGGGAGTCCTGGATTAGGGGGTATCCGGACAGGACTATATACATCGTCCGGACTATTGGAGCATGAAGATACAAGACTCAAGACTCCGTCCCGTGTCCGGATGGGACTCTCCTTTGCGTGGAAGACAAGCTTGGCGATCCGGATATTGTATTTCCTTCCTTGTAACCGACTCCGTGTGAACCCTAGCCCTCTCCAGTGTCTATATAAACCGGAGAGGTTGGTCCTTAGGAGGCCGATCACAACTACAATCATAATCATCATAGGCTAGCTTCTAGGGTTTAGCCTCTACGATCTTGTGGTAGATCTACTCTTGTACTACTCATATCGTCAATATTAATCAAGCAGGAAGTAGGGTTTTACGTCCATCGAGAGGGCCCGAACCTGGGTAAACATTGTGTCCCTTGCTTCTTGTTACCATCAGCCTAAGACGCACAGATCGGGACCCCCTACCCGAGATCCGCCGGTTTTCACACCGACACCAGGTACTTTTGTGCTTCAGTTAACTCAACCATCTGTTGAGCTGTCAACCGGGCAGAGCAAGCGGAGGAAGCTAGGCTGCGGCAAGTACTTTCCCACCGAGCTCCCCGAAGCTGCCGGCGAAGATGTTGCCGTGGATGCCGATCATGCCGCAGGGCAACCGACTCCGGCAGGACCTCAGGTCATGGTCGTAGAGACGGCCGCTCCCGTGGCAGAAGAAATGCCTTTGGTCCTTGTCGTCGAGCCACAGGCTCCGGCATGGGCACAACACACCGTCCGTTTCCTCCAAAAAGAAGAACTTCCTGAGGAGCAGGAAGAGGCAGAAAGAGTAGCCTGCCGGTCTGCTGTGTACCAATTCATTGATAACATGTTGTACAGAAAAAGACCGAATGGGGTGAAATTGAAGTGCATCTCCCGGGAGGAAGGACTAAAGCTGTTGGCAGAGATACATGGAGGCATATGTGGCTCCCACATAGGATCAAGGGCCCTTGCCGGCAAAGCTTTCCGGCAAGGTTTCTTCTGGCCCACCGCCCTCCAGGATGCAATGATATGCTAGTAACCAGGTGTGAAGCGTGCCAGTTCCATTCGAAGAAGCTTCATCAACCAGCTCAAGCCCTTCAAACTATCCCTCTCTCCTAGCCCTTCTCGGTCTGGGGGCTCGACATATTGGGCCCCTTCCCCCGTGCTGTCGGGGGCTTTGAGTACTTGTACGTTGCAATCGACAAGTTCACAAAGTGGCCAGAGGTGGAAGTAGTGAGGAAGGTGACAACGCAGTCAGCCATCAAGTTCTTCAAGGGACTGGTGTGCCGTTTTGGGGTGCCCAACAGGATCATCACCGACAATGGCACACAGTTCACAAGCCATGCCTTCATGCAATACATTGAGTATCTCGGCAGCAGGGTCTGTTTTGCTTCCATGGCGCATCCACGGAGCAACAGCCAAGCGGAGAGAGCAAATGCTGAAGTTCTGCGAGGCTTAAGAACGAAGACTTTTGACAGGCTGCGCAAGAGTGGAAGGCGCTGGATTGATGAGCTGCTGGCGGTTCTTTGGTCGATCAGAACGACGCCAAATCGAGTCACCAGCCAGACACCCTTTGCCCTGGTCTACGGGGCAGAAGCAGTTCTCCCCACGGAACTCATATACGGGTCACCTCGAGTGCTCGCTTATGATGAGCTTGAGCAAGAGCGATTGCGGCAAGATGACGCAATGCTCCTTGAGGAAGATCGTCTCCGGGCGGCTGTCAGAGCAGCACGCTACCAGCAAGCCTTGCGCCGCTACCATAGCTGCAAGGTTCATGCCCGGAGCTTTGAGGAAGGCGACCTTGTTCTTCGGCACGTTCAGTCGGCCAAGAATTCCAACAATTTTACGCCAAAGTGGGAAGGCCCTTATTGGGTAACACGAGTCACCAGGCCCGGCGCAGTCCGGCTGGAGACCGAAGATGCCATTCCAGTGAGCAACTCCTGGAACATCGAGCATCTCCGCAAGTTTTACCCATAAGGCGCGGCTGCCGGGCCTCCCGGCAAGCCACCCTTTTATACAAGCCTTGCCGGCAAGGCATGTATCCCTTTGTACAAAGCCAGGCGCAGACCCTGAGCATAAATAAACAAAGCACTAGCGCCCTAAGTTATAGCATGCATGCTAGGTTGAGTCTCTTCCTCGGTTAGGGTTGATAGTGCTTAGCGGCAGCTAACCCCTAGCTTAGAGGTCGAGTGCGCGTCTCTCTGTTCTTCTTTGTCTTCTTTGGTTCGCAGGGCACATAAGTATTCTTGCCGAGCTATTTTGGAAGAAAGGGGACGGATCGGCGTCCGGGCCCCGGCAAGCAAAAGTTGCCGGGGGCTCCAAGGGCAAGGATCCATCCGCGGCAAAACAAGGTTACCGGGGGCAGCAGATCCAGATAAGTTCTCTATCCTCCATCATGCATCTCGTTATGGACTGGGATATGTGAAACCTCGTTTTATTTCTAAGCTACTGTGCTCCCCTTTTTCGGCACCCGAGGATTATCCCCTGGGTCTGAATTTGGTCGTAGCTGCGGCAGCAAAGAAGAGGAACGAGGAGCCTAAGCCCACCTCATCCCTGCCTCTGCCAAGGGCGTGAGAAAGGTCGAGCGAAGTGGGGGGACGGCAAGGCCTATTGCCGGGCGAAAAACGTTTATCTTAAAAAAATAACAAGGATTCGTTCCTTGTCGTGGGTTCTGATAACCAGCAAGTATACGGGATAGTTGTAGCCTCTTTCGATAAGTAAGAGTGTTGAACCCAACGAGGAGCTAAAGGTAGAACAAATACTCTCTCAAGTCCTATCGACCATCGATACAACTCTACAAACGCTTGACGTTCACTTTACCTAGAACAAGTACGAAACTAGAAGTACTTTGTAGGTGTGATAGGATAGGCTTGCAAGATAATAAAGAACGTGTAAATAAAAAGTAGAGGATGTTTAGATAAAGATGCAATAAAGTAAATATAGCGAGTGTGGAAAAGTGGTGGTAGGAGTTGTGAAATTGTCCCTAAGCAATTGACTATGTTACTAGACCGGTAATCACTATTGCAATTCTATTTGAGGGAGAGGCATAAGCTAGCATACTTTCTCAACTTGGATCATATGCACTTATGATTGGAACTCTAGCAAGCATCCGCAAATACTAAAGATTCATTAAGGTAAAACCCAACCATAGCATTAAAGTATCAAGTCCCCTTTATCCCATACGCAACAATCCCCTTACTCGGGTTTGTGTTTCAGTCACTCACGCAACCCACTATAAGCGAATCATGAATGCATTGCAACACCCTACAGAGGGAATCCCTCACGCTTGCGCGACACGGAGGGCACCATAGGACATCACCAATAATAAAACATGCAACTCAAACCAATCATAGCAATTCATCAATCACCGATAGGACAGTGGAAATCTACTCAGACATCATAGGATGGCAACACATCATTGGATAATAATATGAAGCATAAAGCACCATGTTCAAGTAGAGGGTACAACGGGTTGCGGGAGAGTGGACCGCTGGATATAGATGGGGGAAGGTGATGGATATGTTGGTGAAGATGACGGAGGTGTTGGTGAAGATCGCGGTGATGATGATGGCAACCGGCGGCGTTCCGGCGCCACCGGAAGCAAGGGGGAGAGAGCCCCCCTTCTTGTTGTTGTTCCTTGACCTCCTCCCTAGATGGGAGAAGGGTTTCCCCTCTGGTCCTTGGCTCCCATGGCTTGGGAGGGGCAAGAGCCCCTCCGAGATTGGATCTATCTCTCTGTTTCTGCGTTCTCAGATTCTACCCCTTCACCGTTTCTTTTATATCTGGAGATCCATAACTCCGATTAGGGTGAATCTTTCGCCCAGATTTTTCTCATAAAATTAGCTTTCTTGCGGAAAAAGAAGAGTGTCAACCGCCTTACAGGTGGCCCACGAGAGTCCAGGGCGCGCCCAGGGGGGAGGGCACCCCCCCTATCTCGTGGCCACCCCGGACACCGTTTCGCGTTGATTCTTCCTCCGGAAAATCCCAAATATTCCAAAATAATTCTCTGTCCGTTTTATCCCATTTGGATTCCGTTTGATATTGGGTTTCTGCAAAACATAAAACATGCAACAGATATGAACTGACACCGGGCACTGGATCTATATGTTAGTCCCAAAAATAGTATAAAAAGTTGCCAAAAGTATATGAAAGTTGAAGAATATTGGCATGGAACAATCAAAAATTATAGATACGATGGAGACGTATCAGCATCCCCAAGCTTAATTCCTACTCGTCCTTGAGTAGGTAAATGATAAAAAAGATAATTTTTGATGTGGAATGCTACCTAGCATAATCTTAATCATGGCATGAATATTAAGACACGAGTGATTCAAAGCAATAGTCTATCATTTGACATAAAAACAATAATACTTCGAGCGTACCAATAAAGCAATCATGTCTTTTCAAAACAATAAGGCCAAAGCAAGCTTATCCCTACAAAATCATATAGTTTGGCCATGCTTCATTTTCGTCACACAAAATGCCCCCATCATGCACAACCCCGATGACAAGCTGAGCAATTGGTTCATACTTTTTAACGCGCTTCAGCTTTTTCAACCCTTACGCAATACATGAGCGCAAGCCATGGATATAGCACTATAGGTGTAATAGAATATAATGATGGAGGTTATGTGGAGAAGACAAAAAAGGAGAAAGTCTCACATCGACGCGGCTAATCAGCGGGCTATGGAGATGCCCATCAATTGATGTCAATGTGAGGAGTAGGGATTGCCATGCAACGGATGCACTAAGAGCTATAAGTGTATGAAAGCTCAACAAAAGAAACTAAGTGGGTGTGCATCCAACTTGCTTGCTCATGAAGACCTAGGGCATTTGAGGAAGCCCATCGTTGGAATATACAAGCCAAGTTCTATAATGAAAATTCCCACTAGTATATGAAAGTGATAACATAGGAGACTCCCTATATGAAGAACATGGTGCTACTCTGAAGCACAAGTGTGGAAAAAGGATAGTAACATTGCCCCTTTTCTTTTTCTTTCTTTTTCTTTCTTTTTCTTTTTTATTTCAGTGGGCTTCTTTGGCCCCCTTTTTTATTTAGGCTTCTTTGGCCTTTCCCTTTTTTTTCTTTTTCTTTTTTTATGGGGCAATGTTCTATAATGATGATCATCACACTTTTATTTACTTACAACCCAATATTACAACTCGATGCTAGAACAAAGATATGACTCTATATGAATGCTTCCGTCGGTGTACCGGGATGTGCAATGATCTAGCGTAGCAATGACATCAAAAAACGGACAAGCCATGAAAACATCATGCTAGCTATCTTACAATCATGCAAAGCAATATGACAATAAATGCTCAAGTCATGTATATGATGATGATGAAAGTTGCATGGCAATATATGGCTATGGAAATGCCATGATAGGTAGGTATGGTGGCTGTTTTGAGGAAGATATAATGAGGCTTATGTGTGATAGAGCGTATCGTATCATGGGGTTTGGATGCACCGGCGAAGTTTGCACCAACTCTCGAGGTGAGAAAGGGCAATGCACGGTACCGAAGAGGCCAGCAATGATGGAAAGGTAAAAGTGCGTATAATCCATGGACTCACATTAGTCATAAAGAACTCATATACTTATTGCAAAATTTTATTAGCCCTCGAAGCAAATTACTGCTACGCATGCCCCTAGGGGGATAGATTGGTAGGAAAAGACCATCGCTCGTCCCCGACCGCCACTCATAAGGAAGACAATCAAAGAAACACCCTATGCTTCAAATTTGTCACACAACGGTTACCATACGTGCATGCTACGAGACTTGCAAACCTCAACACAAGTGTCTCTATAATCCACAACCACCCACTAGCATGACTCTAATATCACCACCTTTATATCGCAAAACTATTGCAAGGAATCAAACATATCATATTCAGCGATCTACAAGTTTATGTAGGATTTTATGACTAACCATGTGAATGACCAATTCCTGTCATCTCTCTAAATAGATATAAGTGAAGCAAGAGAGTTTAATTCTTTCTCTAAAAGATATGCCCACGCTCTAACAAGTATAAGTGAAGCAAAAGAGCATTCTACAAATGGCGGTTTTCTATGTGAAGAGAAACAGGCAATCCAAACTTCAAATGATAAAAGTGAAGCACATGAAGCATTCTATAAAGCCATACTCAAAAGATTTAAGTGAGGTGCAATGAGCATTCTATAAATCAACCAAGGACTATCTCATACCATCATGGTGCATAAAAGAAAAGTGAAAACTAAATGCAAAAGACGCTCCAAGACTTGCACATAATGCATGAACGAAACGAATTCGAAAACATACCGATACTTGTTGAAGAAAGAGGGGATGCCTTCCGGGGCATCCCCAAGCTTAGACACTTGAGTCTCCTTGAATATTTACTTGGGGTGCCTCAGGCATCCCCAAGCTTGAGCTCTTGCCTCTCTTCCTTTTCCTCATATCGATACCTCCTCGTTTAGACACTTCATCCACACAAAACTTCAACAGAAAACTCAGTAAGATCCGTTAGTATAATAAAGCAAATCACCACTCTAAGTACTGTTGCGAACCAATTCATATCTTGTTATTGCATTGTGTCTACTTTAATATAGCTTTCCATGGCTTAAACCACTAATATAAATTGATAGATTCATCAAAACAAGCAAACTATGCATCAAAAACAGAATCTATCAAACACAGAACAGTCTGTAGCAATCTGAACATCCACCATACTTATGGTACCCCAAAAATTCTACCAAAATTAGAAAAAATAAACAAGTTGTATAGCAAGACATCTCAAAAATAATCAGAACCGTTTGACATTCTAGTTAAAAATGTAAAATCGCGCACTACAGCCAAAGTTTCTGTCCTGCACCGTACAAACCAACAAGCATTGTAAACATCCTAAAGGCAAACCTTAGCACATTATTTTTATAATACAATGGAATTATACAAGGGGATAATTATTTTTGTTGAAAAGTTTCTGTAATCAAGATTCACAAAGTTTCCGTGAGCATGAACAAAGTTCAAGGAGCTCTCCCACTTCAACAATGCTTGTCTCTCTCACTTCCACTTTCCTTTTTTGAAAAGTTTTAGGTTCCCCTCTTTATTTTTTTATATAAAAGCACTCAACAGAACTAAATGACTCTCTAAACTTTCGGGTTGTCTCCCTGGCAGTGCTTTCTTTAAAGCCATTAAGCTAGGCATTTAGTGCTCAAGTAATGGATCCACCTGGGTCCCAAGGTATATCAAAGCCAATTTTAATTAACAATGATTTGTAATTTAGTAGCGAGCACAAAGTAACAGATATCATGCAACAGTGAAGTCTAACTCTCTTCCTATGCATCGGCATGTCATAAAAGAACAATTCATGCACACCAAATAAAGGCCAATGCATAGCATAAACAGTTTCTTGCAATTCTATCGTGTTGGAAACATAGAGAGGTGGAGATAGAGTTCCTCTCTCATAATAATTGCAAGTAGGAGCAGCAAGCACATTCATATTACATTCATCAAAATCATCATGTGTGATGGTAAAAGGAAACCCATCAATATAATCCTTAATAAGCACAAACTTCTCCAAAGTAGTGTATTTTGGAGAATTCAAAAAGATAATAGGACTATCATGCGTGGGTGCAATAGCAACAATTTAATGTAACATAAGGAACTACAGCAAGCTCATCTCCATAAGCATAATTCATATTGGCATCTTGGCCACAATCATAGCAAGCATCATCAAAAAGGGATATTTCAAGAGAATCAACGGGATCATAGCAATCATTATAGCAATCATTATAGCAATCATCCTTTGGTAAGCACGAAGGGGATTTAAACAATGTATGAGTTGAAGAGTTACTCTCATTAGAAGGTGGGCACGGGTGATCAATCCGCTCTTCCTCCTTTTGTTCTTCGCTCTCCTCATCATCTTTTTCATCCAATGAGCTCACAGTTTCATCAATTTCTTCTACCATAGCTTCCTGCAAAATATTAGTCTCTTCTTGGACAGCGGATAATTTATCAATAAATGCATTAATATAGTAATTGTATTCATAATTTTCATAGCAATATCTAAGTATAGCAAGATTTTCAGGCCTATAAACATCATCATCTAAAGCTTCATACTTTTCAAACAAAGATTCAATTTCATAAGCAGCCTTAAAAGCAACAAATTCTTCTATTTGTTCCACATCATAGTAATCATATATACCATTAGCATAAGAAGCTAAGGTTTCATTATCATTAAATTTGCATGAAAAGGGAAGGTGTGGAGCCTTCATCCTAGAGCAACAAGTAATATCATATCTCAAGCATAGATCTCGGGCATACCAACGCAACATAATAAATTGGTCCCATAATAGTTTCCCTTTTTGTGTCGAGCGATAATCCCTAAAGTATTCACGTTGATCCAACGTGTCTCCACTTATAAAGTTGAATGGGGTTTTCTCAGGATTATCAAAGTAGTACATAATATCTTTCACATAATGAGAATCGAGGTTTTTAGGAGTTACCCCATCTCCATGAGTAGCAAGTACACCTAATATTTTTGGTATTTTGCGTTCCATATCCATAACTAAAGATAGAGAACAACTTAGAACAACAAATAAAAATTACTTAGTGATAAAGCAAACAAGCACACACGAGAATATTCACCCCACGCTATGACTCCCCGGCAACGGCGCCAGAAAAAGGTCTTGATAACCCGCAAGTATACGGGATAGTTGTAGCCTCTTTCGATAAGTAAGAGTGTCAAACCCAACGAGGAGCTAAAGGTAGAACAAATACTCTCTCAAGTCCTATCGACCACCGATACAACTCTACGCACGCTTGACGTTCGCTTTACCTAGAACAAGTATGAAACTAGAAGTACTTTGTAGGTGTGATAGGATAGGCTTGCAAGATAATAAAGAACGTGTAAATAAAAAGTAGGGGCTGTTTAGATAAAGATGCAATAAAGTAAATATAGCGAGTGTGGAAAAGTGGTGGTAGGAGTTGTGAAATTGTCCCTAAGCAATTGACTATGTTACTAGACCGGTAATCACTATTGCAATTCTATTTGAGGGAGAGGCATAAGCTAGCATACTTTCTCTACTTGGATCATATGCACTTATGATTGGAACCCTAGCAAGCATCCACAAATACTAAAGATTCATTAAGGTAAAACCCAACCATAGCATTAAAGTATCAAGTCCCCTTTATCCCATACGCAACAATCCCCTTACTCAGGTTTGTGTTTCAGTCACTCACGCAACCCACTATAAGCGAATCATGAACGCATTGCAACACCCTACAGTGGGAATCCCTCATGCTTGCGCGACACGGAGGGCACCATAGGACAGCACCAATAATAAAACATGCAACTCAAACCAATCATAGCAATTTATTAATCACCGATAGGACAACAAAAATCTACTCAGACATCATAGGATGGCAACACATCATTGGATAATAATATGAAGCATAAAGCACCATGTTCAAGTAGAGGGTACAGCGGGTTGTGGGAGAGTGTATCGCTGGATATATATGGGGGAAGGTGATGGAGATGTTGGTGAAGATGACGGAGGTGTTGGTGAAGATCGCGATGATGATGATGGCCCCCGGCGGCGTTCCGGCGCCACCGGAAGCAAGGGGGAGAGAGCCCCTTCTTCTCTTGTTCCTTGACCTCCTCCCTAGATGGGAGAAGGGTTTCCCTCTGGTCCTTGGCTCCCATGGCTTGGGAGGGGCGAGAGCCCCTCCGAGATTGGATCTATCTCTCTGTTTCTGCGTTCTCAGATTCTACCCCTTCACCGTTTCTTTTATATCTGGAGATCCGTAACTCCGATTGGGGTGAATCTTTCGCCCAAATTTTTCTTGTAAAATTAGCTTTCTTGCGGCAAAAGAAGAGCGTCCACCACCTTACGAGGGGTCCACGAGAGTCCAGGGTGCGCCCAGGGGGGGAGGGCACGCCTGAGGGAGTCCTGGATTAGGGGGTATCCGGCCTGCCGGACTTTGTACAATGTCCGGACTATTGAAGCGTGAAGATACAAGACTCAAGACTTCGGCCCGTGTCCGGATGGGACTCTCCTTTGCGTGGGAGGCAAGCTTGGCGATCCGGATATTATATTTCCTTCCTTGTAACCGACTCCATGTAAACCCTAGCTCTCTCCGGTGTCTATATAAACCAGAGAGGTTGGTCCTTAGAAGGCCGATCACAATTACATTCATACCATCATAAGATAGCTCTTAGGGTTTAGCCTCTACGATCTCGTGGTAGATCTACTCTTGTACTACCCATATCATCAATATTAATCAAGCAGGAAGTAGGGTTTTACCTCCATCGAGAGGGCCCGAACCTGGGTAAACATATGTGTTCCTTGCTTCCTATTACCATCAGCCTTGACGCACACATCAGGACCCCCTACTCGAGATCCACTGGTTTTGACACCGACATTGGTGCTTTCATTGAGAGTTCCTCTGTGTCTTCGCTGTCTGGCTTGATGGCTCCTTCAATCATCACCGACAACGCTGTCCAGGGCGAGACTTTCCTTCCCAGACAGATCTTTGTATTTGGCGGCTTCGCACTGTAGGCCAATTCACTTGGCCACCTGGAGCAGATTGATAGCTATGCCCCCGGCCACCAGGTCAGGTACGGGAACTTGAACTACACGAGGATATTCGCGGGGACTTGATCTTTGACGGATTTGAGCCAGCGCCAGAAGCGCCGAATAGTCACGATGAGCACGGCTTAAACCTGCTGTCAGATGTTGTTCGTGATATCACCCCGACAGAAGCCACGGACCTAAATCTGAGGCAGGTTGCATTGCCTAAGGACGGAGGGCTGGACCCCGTCCCGCAGACCATACCCTCGTTGGTGACAAAGCCGAACACAGGTCTCACCTCTGAGGGAGCTTGTAACTCCGAACCCCCGGATTTGTATCCAGATGTAGGTTCCAGTAAGCGCGTCCCCGAGCCTGCCGATCCTGGTCGGGCTCCAGTTATGGAGTTCACCGTGACGGACATCTTTCAGCATTCGCCCTTCGGCGACATACTCAACTCATTTAAAATTCTCTCCTTGACAGAGAATTCTGGGCCGACCTATGTCCGGCTTGAGTGGGAAGCAGGCGACGAAGAAATTTGTTACCCACCCACCACCCACTTGATAGCCACGGCAGGCGATTTAGCCGACGTGCTTGACTTCTACTCCGAAGGCATCGACAGTATGGACGACGATGCAGGAGAAGACTCAGAATCTATGGGGTACCGGATTCCCGGCTCGTCACACGACATATATATGGTGGATACGCCCAAGGAAGGCGATGGTGACAATCCGGAAGATAACACCCCTGGGCAAAAACCAAAGCAACGGCGCAGACGCTGTTCCAAATCGGGCAACAGTAACAATATCAGCAAGAGCGCCAGGAGAATGGATAACCCGGTCAACCCCGAAGGCAACAACAATCATACAGAACCAGCGATGGAGCAGGATGAACCGGGTCACCCCGAACACAGTTCAGAGCAGACGCCGAAGACAATGGTCCAAAGGGACGAGCTCATCAAACTGTCCCAGGACAAGAAGACAGCCCGGACGATGACACATTTGTCATTCCGGAAGAACGCGTGGAATGAGAGAACCTCCATAGAAAGCTTATGGCCACAGCGAGAAGCCTGAAGAGGCAGAAGCAACAGCTTAAAGCCGCACAGGAAACGCTCAATCGCAGATGGAATAAAGTGCTAGACACTGAAGAAAGATATGGCGACGATCGCCACACAAAGAGCTACCCAAAACGTAAGCTACTGCCAAAATTCGACGACGAGGCCGTCCCACCAAAAAGTAACACGACCAGGAGACCGGAAATACCACTCCATAACCGCAATAAATCAACTACCGAAGATGCCCACGATCTACGTGAGCACCTTGATAAGAAAGCTGGCGCAGCTAGGTCCATCTACGGATCTAAAGGACACAGCCCGGTGGCGGACTGTGGTCGTCAAAACAATTATGACAACCAAACACCAGTTCGGAATAAACACCGAAAACAACAACAGCCGACGGCATGCCACAGCGCGTCCAGATACAGAGGGGCTGCTCACCCCCTGTGCTTCACTGACGAAGTACTGGACCACGAATTCCCACAGGGCTTTAAACCTGTGAACATAGAGGCATACCACGGAACTACAGACCCAGGGGTCTGGATCGAGGACTTTATCCTACACATACACATGGCTCGTGGGGATGACCTCCACGCCATCAAATACCTTCCCCTCAAACTGAAGGGACCAGCTTGGCACTGGTTGAAAAGCCTCCCCGAAAATTCAATTGGGAGCTGGGAGGAACTAGAGGACGCTTTCAGGGCCAATTTTCAAGGGACTTATGTCCGGCCTCCGGATGCTGACGATTTAAGTCACATAATCCAACAACCCGGAGAGTCCGCCCGCAAGCTTTGGAACAGATTCCTCACTAAGAAGAATCAAATTGTTGATTGTCTGGATGCCGAAGCCCTAGCGGCATTTAAACACCACATCCGCGAAGAGTGGCTCGCCAAACACCTCGGCCAAGAAAAGCCTAGGACAATGGCAGCCCTAACAAGCCTTATGACCCGCTTTTGCGCGGGTGAAGATAGCTGGCTAGCCCGTAAAGGCACCAGCGACCCCAGCACATCCAAAATAAGGGACGGCAACGGGAAGCCATGGCGTAACAAAAACCAACGCCAAAACAAGGAAGAGAGCCCGGACAACACAATGGTTAATGCCGGATTCCAGGGCTCTCGACCTAACCAACAAAATAAGCAACCTAAAGGCAGTAAAGAGGGACCGTCCGGTCTGAACAGAGTTCTGGACAGACTATGCCAAATTCATGGCACCCCCGACAAACCTGCAAACCACACGCATAGAGAGTGCTGGGTCTTCAAGCAGGCCGACAAACTAAAGGCCGAACACAAGGGAAGGGAAACACCAAGTGAAGACAAGGATGAACCTCGCCAGCCGAACACTGGGGGACAGAAAAAATTCCCGCCAGAGGTTAAAACAGTGAACATGATCCACGCGACTCGCACATCCTTGGGAAGGCACGAACATGCCCATAAAGGCGCGCGATATAGAGCCCATCGTACCCACACATAAATACGGGATGCCTTGTTCAATCACTTTTGAGCGCCTGGATGGCCGAACTAGTATTCGACACGAAGGATCAAACGCCTTGGTGCTTGACCCAATAATCGATGGATACCATCTCACTCATGTCCTCATGGACGGCGGCAGCAGTCTCAATTTAATATACGAGGACACTGTCCGCAGGATGGGGATAGACTCATCCAGAATCAGCAAGATTAACACCACCTTTGAAGGGGTGATACCAGGCGTTGAAGCCTACATCACGGGCTCCGTCACACTGGAGGTAACATTCGGCTCTCTAGGCAACTCCAGAAGCGAAGAACTAGACTTCATCATCGCACCCTTCCAAAGCAGCTATCAAGCACTGCTTGGAAGAACGGCCTTTGCCCGCTTCAATGCATTGCCGCACTATGGTTACACTTAATATGCCCGGTCCACGCGGCGTCATCACCATTACCGGAATAACAGAGTGCTCTTCGCACGCAGAGGAATACGCGACGGCCCTAACGGCTAGACTATAAGCGGCCTCTAACAAAATATGACGGGTCGTTAAGACCACAGACTCGGTTAGACGAGTCCGGCAGCCCATGTCAAACCAGGGCACTGTATATGTAATCCTATAATGGACACCAGGGGCTAATGAGAAGGCCCCACACTTGGCTCAACCTTATTGGCAGGCCAACATCTTACATTTCTTACTATCCATCACATACTTACGTTGCACTCCCCTATGAGTTGCCCTTTCCCCCTGTCGGTGTAAAAACCGGCGGATCTCGGGTAGGGGGTCCCGAACTGTGCGTCTAGGCGGATGGTAACAGGAGACAAGGGACACGATGTTTTTACCCAGGTTCGGGCCCTCTCGATGGAGGTAAAACCCTACTCCTGCTTGATTGATATTGATGATATGGGTAGTACAAGAGTAGATCTACCACGAGATCAGAGAGGCTAAACCCTAGAAGCTAGCCTATGGTATGATTGTTGTTCATCCTACGGACTAAAACCCTCCGGTTTATATAGGCACAGAAGAGGGTTAGGGTTACACAGAGTCGGTTACAATGGTAGGAGATCTACATATCCGTATCGCCAAGCTTGCCTTCCACGCCAAGGAAAGTCCCATCCGGACACGGGACGAAGTCTTCAATCTTGTATCTTCATAGTCCAGGAGTCCGGCCAAAGGTGATAGTTCGGCTATCTGGACACCCCCTAATCCGGGACTCCCTCAGTAGCCCCCGAACCAGGCTTCAATGGCGATGAGTCCGGCGCGTAGATTGTCTTCGGCATTGCAAGGCGGGTTCTTCTCCAAATCCTGTGTACCTGTTGAATAGCGTCCGACTTCTTGTAAATATTGCGATCGTCGGCTTCCACGCCCAATAATGGCCATCTTCCACGTGTTGAACGAATGCGAAAAGCCAGGGTATTTTTACATTTACCCCCCTAGCTGCGCAAATGAGCTGCCTATAAAGGAGACAAGGATCTAGATCTGAACCACACCATCCTCCCGTCGCGAGCATTCATCGGAGCGCATCTGACAGAAATCCATTCCATCATGGACAGTCAACGCGGCTCCTCCTCTCGCCTTCCCAACCCTCAGCCTGGAGATTGGGAGAGATGCTCCATCCCACACAGCAAGGTAGTGACGCTCCAAACCAAGGGATTTCTTCCCCCGGCCTTCATGGTTCCGGATCGAGCCGGACTTGCCACCTATAAGGGCAGAAAGCAAGCGGAGAGCGTCCCCAGTCCCCCCAAAGGAGAGCGGGTATGCCTTGTCCCTTATTTGATAAGAGGGCCCGGATTTCCAATTCATCCGTTTCTCCGGGGGCTCCTGGAGTTCTACGGCCTCCAGTTGCACAACCTTACGCCTGCCTCCATCTTGCATATTGCGGGCTTCGTGGCCCTTTGCAAGCTGTTTTTGGGCATCAAGGCTCATTTTGCATTGTGGAAGAAGTTGTTCTGCCTTGTGCCCCGTTCTCAAGAGGGGTCAATATATCAAGTGGGCGGAGCCGAACTATGGCGCATCGCCGGGACCGAATATCTATCTGGAACCCCAAAGAAGGCATCTGAAGACTGGCCTTCGGAATGGTTTTATATAGAAGATGTCCCCCTGTCAGGCCCTGTTCGGATCAGCCTCCCCGAGTTCAATAATGCTCCTTTGAAGAAACACCTAAGTTGGCGTCCATGGAGCCCTCAGAAGGAAAATGACAGGGACATCCTTTACCTGATGAGCCGAATAAGGTTGTTAGCTCATTCCGGACTGACCATGATCGGGGTCATGGCCACATGCATTATGCGGGGGGTGCAGCCGCTCCAGTATAGAGGCCACCCCATGTGGGATTTCAACGGGGAGGATGATGCCACCCGCTGCGGCTGTAAGGGGCCGGGATCGATCGCCGATCTGATGAAGATCTTGTCCGCATTGTACAAGGGAGAAGAGGAGGAATTTCTCCGCGTCAATCCACATGATGGATTTTCTATGTACAATCCTCCAAGCTGGGTAAGCGGACATTTATTTTTGCCTATCTGATCCATACTCCCATAGTCAAGTATCTCATTTTGTGATTTCGGCGCAGGAACTACGCCGGGCCGTAAAGGATATAAACAGCCCGCCTCCACAACCCGAGGATCCGGAACGGTTCCTCGATCCGACCTCCCAAGAGGATCCAGACATATCGGTGGAGATAATCGATGGGGTATTTCACCAACTGAGCATCGATAATGCCTTGGTCGCCATTACGGCCGATTACCCCGGAATACTTCCAGCCTCGCAGGTAACTAAGACCGCAGTCCCAATACTTTGAAAATGACCCATCCGTGCTTGTTTTTTATCACCGTATACCAATGGTGTTTCGCAGGGGAAGTCCTTGAGGCGGAAGGCCGAGCCTGCAACGGCTAGTCAACAAGGGACAGCAAGGCCCAACAGGCTGAAAAGAAGTGCAGTCCAGATTGAAACGCCGGTGCAACGGTATGGCGTGTCATCTTACTCCCAGGTTTTATTCCCGGGAGGCATACTAACGCTCGTGCTTTTTCAGGAAGAAGAGCGCTCGCCGGACTATATTCGGAGAGGTTGCCAATCAATCCTCCGCTCGCCAGGCTCCAAAGCCAGGTCCAGAAGCGGAGGCGAACACGAGGCGTGCATCGGATGCTCCTCCGACAAAGGATGCCGACAGGTTATCTGCCACCAATTCCGAGGTGGAGAGTGCCATGAATCACAGGCGTCGCCGGACAGTTCTTCGTGACGCATGTTTCTCCCCAGAGGCATTGGATGCCTTCAATTCAGGAGATGCGCACCTCCGTGCCGCTCAAAATGGTCTAGCCAGAGCCACGGAGCAGTATGTAAAAGACATACGGGTGAGAAAATTTGATAGTTATATATGCCAGTAGCCCCCGAGACTTGAAATAGTTAGAATAACTGATTTAAGGATCAGTTATTGTGCAGGATCTTACAGAAAAGAATACCCAATTGTCCCAGGAGCTGGAGGAGTGCAAAGCCCAACTTGAGGCCGCACTAGCCGCAGCGGGGGAAGCCAAAGAGACCCCCTCTGGTAATATATGCTTCAAAAGATAAGTAATTTGTGAAGTGCGGCGTGTGTATAAGTCTGACAATAATATTGCAGATGGCGCCGGGATAGATCCGGAAAAGCAACAGCTCATGCGCCGGTTAAAGGCCGGCGAGAATGTGCTTACAAGGGTGAAGCAAGAGAAAAATAATCTCCAAGATGCCAACACCCAGCTGGGTGAGGAACTAAAGGATGTTCGTGCCCAGCTGTCTGAATCCGTTAAGGAGAATCGGCAGCTTCGACGCGGCATTTTTAGTAAGTGCTTGAACGAACTTTGAAAAAGAGTTCGGCGAGGAGGTCGACTAACAGAGGTATATCTGTAGGTATGCTCACAGGCCGTCCTGCAGAGGAAATGCCCGGTTCTACGGGCGACCTTCTTTCCGAGCTCTTGCAACTGCACGAACGAGTTCGGCGGGTGATGAAAGGCGTCGCCCAGGCCTTCTGGCCATCTGTCTCCCTGCCCGAAGGCCTTGGAGAGCTTGTAGAGAGGCTTTAGGGAGCACCGCGGCGCTTCCGATTATGGAAGATATCGGCCTGCCGTTAAGGCGCCATGGGTGCCTGGGCCATGGTGAAGACGCGGTACACGAAGGCTGACCCAAACCACATGGCCGAGGTCGGACCTGTGGGGCCTGATGGGAAGGAGATCCCTGTGAGCTTAGTGTACGGCCAAATAGAGTTGGCCGCAAAGTATTCCCAGCAGGACTGTAAACTAGACAGCCTATTAGATGGCATTGAAGAGGAATACAATCAGTCGAATTGACTATGCAAGTTAAGATGACATGTAAAATGCCTTCGAGCCGGATTGTAGATCGTTTGTCATAGCGGACCTTTTCGCTTCAACCTCGGGACCCAATAGTCCGGAGTGTGTCCGAATACCCTCGCGGTTATATAAGAACCGAGGCATGCGTGGAGACCAGGCGTAGGGGTCATTAGTGCTTTATCACACAAGTGCCCAACTAGTTATGTTATATAACATGGTTAGTAAGAAACATCTTCCAGGGAGAATAGTTCCGTTAGGAGTTCCTTTCCCTGGGAGGCATGCCCTAAAGTGCATGTCCGGACTGCAAAAAAAGCAGAAAAACATCTGGGGGGCAGATAAATAAATAGGTAAGAAATCATCTTTTAGTTCACCGACCGAATATTCCCTTAAGAACGCTAGCTTTCGGCTTCACCCAGTCTGAGGTACACATCCGGCTGACCCGACAGTAACAATCGCAGAGGTGCTCCCTTTACCACCTAGCCGAACAATAGGGAACGTAGGGGTAAGCATAGGAGCCAGGCAACCCAGCTTGGCCAAAACTTAAGTCATATCGATGCATATAATGGTGAATAAAAGGTACATGCGGAAGTGTGACACATGTGTTGGGCATGAAGCCCGTATAAATAAGCTTTTGTTAAAGAAGCCCCCAGGTATAATGAGCGCAGATAGCGCGTCAAGTGTGTGCGAACAATGCGCAAACAAGCTTTCAAAGGTTGTAATAGAAAAGGAGGGAGAAGGAGAGAAACAGAAGACAGCTAATATGCAAAATATAGATGGAGGAAGGAGACGAACTCAGAATCCGGTGCTAGGCATAGAATCTTCAGAGACGGACTGCGTTCCATGGGTTCGGCTCGAGTCGGTTATCTGATGCATCTCGCAGACGGTACGCTCCACCGGTCAGGACTTGGTCGATTATAAAGGGACCTTCCCATTTGGGCTTGAGTTTGTCCTTTTTCTTGTCCGGCAGGCGTAGAACTAACTCGCCAATGTTGTAAGTTTTGGCCCGTACTTCTCTGCTTTGATATCTTTGAGCTTGCTATTGATAGAGTGCGGAACGGGCATTTGCCACGTCACGCTCCTCCTCCAATGTGTCCAAACTGTCCTGCCGATCGAGCTGGCTTCTCTTTCTTCGTACATGCGCACGCGAGGTGAGTCATGAATTATGTCACAGGGCAAAATTGCCTCTACGCCGTATACCATAAAGAATGGTGTAAATCCGGTGGTGTGATTCAGAGTGGTCCGCAGCCCCCAAAGTACGGAGTCGAGCTCCTCTACCCAGTGCGTGTTAGATTCCTTGAGGGACTGCACTAATCTGGGTTTGATGCCGCTCATGATTAGACCATTTGCTCGGTCGACTTGACCGTTAGTTTGAGGGTGATAGACTGAAGCATAGTCGAGCTTGATGCCCATATTTTTGCACCAGAGTTTGACCTCGTCGGCCGTAAAGTTCGTGCCGTTATCAGTGATGATGCCATGGGGGACGCTGTAACAGTGTATGACCCCTGATATGAAGTCTATCACCGGTCCGGATTCGGCCGTCTTAACAGGTTTGGCATCTATCCATTTGGTGAATTTATCCACCATGACCAGTAGGTATTTTTGCTTGTGGGTTCCTCCTTTAAGGGGTCCAACCATGTCAAGCCCCCAGACCGTGAAGGGCCAGGTTATGAGTATAGTTTTGAGGGCGGTGGGTGGCATGTGGCTTTGATTAGCAAAGAGCTGGCAAGCGACGCATTGTTGGACTAAGTCCTGAGCATCTGCCCGGGCCGTCGGCCAATAAAATCATGTACGGAAGGCCTTGCCTACAAGGGCCCGGGCTGCGGCGTGGTGCCCGTCGAGTCCTGCATGAATTTCAGCCAAAAGATTCTGCCCTTCCTCTTCGGATATACACCTTTGAAGGACTCCGGTTGTGCTTTTCTTGTAAAGCTCTCCCTCATGGACCTTATAGGCTTTAGATCGCCGTACTGTGCAGCGGGCCTCGTTTTGGTCCTCGGGAGGTTCCTGCCTGGTTAGGTAGGCTAGGAATGGTTCCATCCACGGGGCAATGACTGCCATTATTATGTGGGCTGAGGATGTTACTTCGTTGGCAGAACCACCGATTGTGTCAGAATGTTCGGTGTCGGGCAGTGCGGTTGGGTCCGGGTTGTTATTTCCAGATTCCCCCTCCCATAGTACGAATGGCTTGAACATCCTCTCTAGGAAGATGTTGGGAGGAACGGCATCGCGCTTTGCGCCAATGCGTGCCAATACGTTTGTTGCCTGGTTGTTATCCCGGGCTATATGGTGAAATTCGAGCCCCTCAAACGGAGCTGACATTTTTAGGACGGCGTTGCGATAAGCTGCCATTTTCGGATCCTTGGCATCGAAGTCTCCATTTATTTGGGATATCGCGAGGTTCGAATCCCCGCGCACCTCTAGGCGTTGAATGCCCACGGAGACTGCCATCCGGAGGCCATATAGAAGGTCCTCGTATTCGGCTGCGTTGTTGGAGTCCGTATACATTATCTGGAGTACGTATTGAACCGTATCTCCGGTTGGGGACGTCAGAACGACGCCAGCCCCCAGACCAGCCAACATTTTGGAGCCATCGAAGTGCATGATCCAGTTGGAATATGCGCCGTATTCTTTAGGGAGTTCGGCTTCAGTCCATTCGGCGACGAAGTCGGCCAAAACTTGCGACTTAATAGCTCGCCGTGGCTTATAGGTTATGTAGAACGGGAGGAGCTCAATGGCCCATTTCGAAGACTATTAATACCGTACTGGTGTGATTGGGCTGGTGCTCTGGAGTTAGAAGCTCTTCGCCACTTTTGGCCACCTGCCGTAGTATCCAACATGCTCTAAGGCTATGAGTTGGAGTGGCGCCCTCTGTACTATGAATTTTGCGGGGTCCATTGAGCCATCCTTCCAGTAGGGTTCCATGCCCTATAGAGGGTTTTTGCTTTTTGGTGTTTAACCCAGGTGCCTGGCGATAATGCACCCTTTTATTTCGGACTAGGGTTGTATTCAGGGCCGGATTGTCCCAAAATTTGATTTTGGTTTTCCAGGCGCTTTCCATCGCACAGTACTTTCGTACTATGGACGCCAAGTCAGCAAAGCATGTAATTTCACGATGGCTTACGGCGTTGAGGATTCCCTTGTCCATGCAATTATTGCAGAAGAATGAAATCGCGTCCTCCTCACGATAGTCCTTTATCCTGTTTATAACCAGGAGGAATCTGGCCCAGTAATGGTGTACTGTTTCTGCAGGCTCTTGCCATATTTGGGTTAGATTGCTTATGTTTGGGTGGGCGGGTGGAATTAAATTCGGAACCCCGTCCAATTTAAGACTCAGGGGCCAAGTAGTTTTCGAACTTAGAAGCTTGGGTTCTTGGATGTTGTCCAATGAATCTAGCCCACTGCCTGACTTTAGGTTCAGGGCTTGAGTAACGTCCTCCCCTCCGCGGGAATCCGGCATGGAGGGATCAGGAGTCCGGACATAGCTAGTCCTTAAGATAGAAGAAGGGTCACCGTATTGTGCCTCTACCACAACAACGTGGTGGGTAACCCAGGGAGAGTTAATCTCTCTCAGATCGGGTTTAGGCCCAATCTGATCGTAGTCTGTAGCGACTCCCAGGGCGGCGATGCGATCCAAGAGCTTGTTTAAGGAAGAGAGCTCCATCGGATCTAACTGCTCGGCGAGTTCCGAGTTAACGTGAAGATTGCTTTCGATGACCCGAGAAGTCATCGTCGGCGCAGTGGCCGAACAGGCGGTCATAAGAAAACCGCCTAGCCGAAGAGTTTGGCCGATGGCCACAGCTCCTTTAGCAACGGTGCCGTCTTTAAAGACGGGATGAGGCATCCTTCCTGATGGCGACGACACAGAGGAACTCTCAACGAAAGCACCAATGTCGGTGTCAAAACCGGCGGATCTCGGGTAGGGGGTCCCGAACTATGCGTCTAGGCGGATGGTAACAGGAGACAAGGGACACGATGTTTTTACCCAGGTTCGGGCCCTCTCGATGGAGGTAAAACCCTACTCCTGCTTGATTGATATTGATGATATGGGTAGTACAAGAGTAGATCTACCACGAGATCAGAGAGGCTAAACCCTAGAAGCTAGCCTATGGTATGATTGTTGTTCGTCCTACGGACTAAAACCCTCCGGTTTATATAGGCACTGAAGAGGGTTAGGGTTACACAGAGTCGGTTACAATGGTAGGAGATATACATATCCGTATCGCCAAGCTTGCCTTCCACGCCAAGGAAAGTCCCATCCGGACACGGGACAAAGTCTTCAATCTTGTATCTTCATAGTCCAGGAGTCCGGCCAAAGGTGATAGTTCGGCTATCCGGACACCCCCTAATCCGGGACTCCCTCACCCGCAGTCAATGCTCGCGTGACACCCTTCCAGGAGGCGGCACAATAGAGACAAAGGCGCAGACATGCAGCAGGGCCCCGTTCAACAGGTTTCTTTTTAGATTAAGCCCCTGTGTAAACCTTTTCTATTGCCTCTTGTTTGTTTAACCATCCCATGGGTTCCGTACCCACAGAGGATACTGTCGTTTTTGGCATTTCGCCACGACAGATTAACGCACGCACCTGGAAATACAGGGTTTATAATGAATGGGCATTCTTGAGATCATCATCCTTTATAAAGTCCAAATACCTTCGGGAGTGTTCGGCGTCACGAGTTTGGCCTTATATGCATCAGCTCCGAATCATGTCTTTGGTCAAATGTTGGGTTTGCCCGGCTCCTGGGTTCGGCGCCTTACGTTCTGTTATAATCGGCTAAGGCGGCCAAAGGAGAACTACTGCGATTGTGCCCTGGTTATTCTGGATGAGCACCTCAGTAGAAAAAGCCGAAAACTGACTGTCATGATACAGCGAGAGACTGGTCAACCACTCGACGACTCACCGGAATCTCTAGGATTCCTCCGCATTAACGAAGGGCCATTTCCCGGCCAGGTACATACATGCCCATATTCGGATGCACGCGAAGGTACGAGGGGCTACATAGTAGCCCCAACGTTAGAATCCCGCGGCTAAACGAAAGTGTTACAGCTGTATAGTCCGGTTGCCTAGTTCGACGTGCGATCACCTCCTTGCCAGACCAAGACGTTGGATAAAGAGTGATCAAGCAAATTTTTTCGTGAACACCCATGCATTGTATGCGTGGGGGCTAAAGCCAATGACTGCTATCTTTCGGATTACACACACATATATAGATATATATAAACGGCCGCACAGGGGACACAATCATATTTTCAAATAAACATTATAAATATAATCTTCTAATCAAAATAAACATTGTTTTTACAATGATTCGAATCATCACTCGAATAAGAGATTCTTCGGGCACTGCGCCTCTATCAGGCGGGCACCCTCTGTGACCTGCGCCAAGTAGTGCCCGGCCGGATATTGGCCCCCCACCGGATCCTGAGACGCTATCATAGAGGCATCCATATCCGTCCAATACGCTTTAACACGGGCAAGGGCCATCCGAGCACCCTCCATGCATGCCGACCGCCTCATGGCATCGATCCGAGGCACGGCCCCAAGGAACTGTTGCACTAAACCAAAGTAGTTGTTCGGCTTAGGCCCCTTCGGCCATAGATGATCTATTACAGACCGCATCGCAAGCCCGGACAGCCCGTGAAGCTCCGCCACAGCAGCCATCTTATCACTTAATGGCAGCGGGCGAGTGGGAGCATGGAACTGTGACCAAAAAAGCTTCTCCACCTCCTTTTCACCCTGATCTTTGAAGAACTCCACAGCATCAGCCGTACTCTTCGCCAGGTCCGCGTATGCGTCCGGCGAGCTCCAGCGTCCATCAAGGGGAGCGTACTTCGGATCGAAGAACTTTGTCCGCAGCAAATAGGAGCCTCCAGCCGCGATTTTACCGGCCTATTAAAGCTCCTCCCGCGCACCCCTGAGCTTGGTCCGTATTTCCTTGGTGGCATTCAGTGCCTTGCTCAGATCAGCCGATTTATCTTCATGCTCCTTCTTCAGGAGATCATATCGGTCAGTGGCATATTTTAACTCAATAGCCATTTCAACTATCTTTTCCTTGCTTCGGCGATGAGCAGCCTGTTCGGCTCTTAATTCCTCGGCCGCCTTTAGGGCAACCACATTGCTCACTCGGGCTTGCTCCTTGGCTAGAGCAAGCTCCGCCCTCAGGGCCTCCATGGTAGCAACACCATCTGCAGTCTGAACATATTACATTAATATGTGCCACCTTAATATTTTCCTTTGCAATAGAAGGATAGGACACATACCTTGTGATTTATCCAGCCGCTCATTCACCAGAGTGATATCGGCATCAATTGACCCGATTTTCCTCGTCAGTTCGACAACTTGAGTGGACGGGCTGGCGGCCGGACCCACGGGTAACTGCACATATTTACAACACAAATCATTGGTTTATGATCCTCCATTTGCTGCCTAGGGCAGACAACCAGAGTCTCAGGGGCTATTATCCATATGGAGCACACCTACCGAGTGCCTCATAACTAAAGAAATAGTGGATTCTCCATTACATACCTCAAAGCCTCTGAGCAGGCTTGTGAATGCTTCATCCAAACCGCTTGTAGCGGATGAAATCTTCTTAAGCATCGCACCCATTAAAGAGCGGTGCTCCTCCGAGAGTGTAGCTCGCTCCAGCAAGCTCATCAGTATGTCCGGCTGGACATCGAACGACGCCGGACTCTTCCCATCGCCCCCCATAGAAGCCAAGTGCTCCAGGTGTAAGGCGGCTGACGAATTGACGGCTGGCTTCAGCAGATCCGGACCCCTTCGTGACGACACCTCGGTGTCGCCCGCTTCATGAGTCGGAGAAGGGGGTGGGGTTTCGCTCTCCATCATCTTCGGAGGAAGGTCCCCTGAAGACGAACCCTGTTGAGAGGAGTTGCTGGCCTGACTGGAAAAAGTTGAACCCTGGTTATTGATCCAGGAGAAACACAGTACCTTCGGATCGTAAATTGACTTACAGCTCGGTGGAGGGCTGGCCCGTTGGAGGGCATGGTGCGGTGAGGAAGCTTGTCGGGGAAAGCCCCCCTGGGGATGTCTTCTTCCCTAATTTGGGCATCTCCGCCTCCAAATCTTCGGAGGCAGCCCTCTTCTTCCCGCACGGGGAGGAGGCCTTAGCCTCTCCTTCCCGACTATCCTCCCTTAGAGAGGTAACAATTCCCCTGGTCCGGATGCGTAGCGTGTGGGGTTCGGATTCTTCATCCCTCCCCTTGTCCGTCCCCAGGGCATTCTGCTGAGTACCCAGTCGACCATCTTGGCCATAGAGGAATGCCCCCCGATCATCTTCGGCTTCACATTGAAGGTCTTGAGCCATAAGCCGAAGTGTAGGGTGATGTGGAGAAAAGCCTCGCACACGATAATGAACGATGAGATATGGAGGATGGCGTCTGGAGCCAGATCATGAAAATCCAACCCATAATAGAACATGAGCCCCCTCACGAAGGGATCGAGGGTGAAACCCAAACTGCGGAGGAAGTGTGGGACGAAAACAACACACTCATTGGGCTCTGGCGTAGGGATGACCTGCCCTAGAGCAGGGAGCCTATGCTGGATATCTGCGGCCAGGTATCCGACCTCCCTAAGTTTTGCAATGTCCTTCTCTTCGATCGAGGAGGCCACCCACCGGCCTTGAGGGTCGGATCCGGACATATTGGAGGATTCCGGCGAAGTGGAGCTTCGGCTTTGGCTGTTAGAACTCGAGGTGCGAGAAGGCGCGATGGAGGTGAAAAAGAGGCGTAGGTCTCAATCCCTTTATAAAGAAGGTGAATATCAAGAGTCCCCGGTGTGACCGTTTGAGGCTTATCTAAAAACACACGGGGTTATACCAACAGCCGTCGTGGGGTCGCGCACGCTCATATTGATGGAAAATCCCGTAATAAAAGGGACATGATCTCTGCCTCGACGGGACGTGCCAATAAAACCGCCTTGTAACACAAGTCATTGTGGGATAGGGAACGACGGTTCACGTTGGACCAAGTCACGAGGCAAGGGCACGACACATGAAGATTGCCCGCAAATCAGATCTATGCCATGTGAAGATCATCTTGCAGATCCGGACACGGCCTATGTGTTCGATAACCACTTTGGAGTATTCGGAGGAGGAACCCGCCTTGCAATGCCGAAGATAATACTGCGCGCCGGACTCATTGTCATTGAAGCCTGGTTCAAGGGCTACTGAGGGAGTCCTGGATTAGGGGGTATCCGGCCTGCAGGACTGTGTACTACGTCCGGACTATTGAAGCGTGAAGATACAAGACTCAAGACTTCGGCCCGTGTTCGGATGGGACTCTCCTTTGCGTGGGAGGCAAGCTTGGCGATCCGGATATTATATTTCCTTCCTTGTAACCGACTCCATGTAAACCCTAGCTCTCTCCGATGTCTATATAAACCGGAGAGGTTGGTCCTTAGAAGGCCGATCACAATTACATTCATACCATCATAGGCTAGCTCTTAGGGTTTAGCCTCTATGATCTCATGGTAGATCTACTCTTGTACTACCCATATCATCAATATTAATCAAGCAGGAAGTAGGGTTTTACCTCCATCGAGAGGGCCCGAACCTGGGTAAACATCTGTGTTCCTTGCTTCCTATTACCATCAGCCTTGACGCACAGATCGGGACCCCCTACCCGAGATCCGCTCGTTTTGACACCGACAGCGCCCCCCTGTCTCGTGGCCACCCCGGACACCGTTTCACGTTGATTCTTCCTCCGGAAAATCTCAAATATTCAAAAATAATTCTCCGTCCGTTTTTATCCCGTTTGGATTCCATTTGATATTGGGTTTCTGCGAAACATAAAACATGCAACAGACAGGAACTGGCACTGGGCACTGGATCAATATGTTAGTCCGAAAAATAGTATAAAAAGTTGCCAAAAGTATATGAAAGTTGAAGAATATTGGCATGGAACAATCAAAAATTATAGATACGACGGAGACGTATCAAGTTCTACCTGCGAACGAAAAACCCGACAAACATACCTTTTTCTTTAAAAAACATCCCGTACAGGTATAGTTCATACGAAATGAAAAACATGAGCAAGGGGATTACAAGTTCTAAAGTTAACAAAGGCCCGAAGGCTTACAAGACTAAAAAGAGATAAGGTGCCCGTAATCCCTTTCTTGTCCCTCTCCTCAGGAAATGAAACAAGAAAGCAGAAGGGCAAAGGGGCGCCTAGGAAAGCTATGGGTGGCAGAAGACACCAATGAAACATCTCTGTGACCGTCCAAAGGCTGGATGGTGATGGAGGCACCGGAGGAAGAGCTCGAAGACGAGGCGGCAGGACATCAGTACGCGACGAAGGCGTCGGTGCCCGCGTACTCCGACTTGACGGCCTAGCCACCCACCCTCTTCCTCTTCCGCAGCCTCCCAACGCCAGCCGCCCAAGGAGACGACCCCGAGAAGTTCAAGGAGTCGGCGACACGGATGATGGGTTCGCCGATACCGCCCGGAGCGGCGCCCGACGCCTAGTCGGACCCATCATCCTGCCGCCCGCTGCCCTCATCGTCGTTGTCGTTGTCTTCCTCGCCACTCTTTCTCGAGGAGGAATCTTCATCGCCAGAAGAGCTCTCCACGCAGCACCTCGCGCGAGTCCCGAAGTGCCCGAAGATCTTGACAGAGAGGAGGCCACCCTCCATTAGTTTGAAATGGAGAGTGAGCCCCTCCGTCAAGCTATGGATGCGAGCAAAGGTCTTCCACCCCGGCGGAAATACATGACGTGAGGGGCGGGGAACTCAACGTCGGCCCATGTGCTGCTGTTACCGCAACCCCTCATATGCAGCCGCAATGCCTGCGGCGGATCCAGCTCCATCTCTTGCGCGAATGGAGTCGGAAGACAAAGATGACGACGCGGTGGCTGGCGCAGCCTGACGAAGAACTCGCAGGGGTTGTCCCCGACATGGCCCTCCACCGAAGGAGGGGCCGCTGGCGGAGGCGAGGCCGATCTGCCGCCCCGTCCTCCTCTCCCTCGACTGCCACAATGACCTCGACCTCGCCCCTCCCCCTCCCTCTCGCGGCCGGCTCCGCCGCTACGAGCTCTCGGGGAGGGGCGATGCGTTGTTGAGCCGAGACCCTCGCCGCCATCGACGAAGCATCACCATGCCCCCTCGCCATGGAGAAGAAAGGAGGAAGCGGGAATGGGGAGAGGCGGATGGCAAAGGATTGAGAGGCATCGTTCCTCCCGCTCCCCTCTTTATAAAGGGGCGGGGGCGAGGCTCGGCCGCCCTCTCTCGGCCAATCCGGCCCGTTGAAGTGACAACAAGTGGGGCCGTCGACCGCCCTCCCCGCTCCATTGAAGGCGCATGGGAATCAACCCGCGCACGCGCGCGACTTCCCACATCCCGCGCTCCTGTCATTCGCTCTGCATCATGCATGCAGCGAACGTGGCGCAAGGGATGGGCACAGTGGGACGCGTGGAGCAACGGTTCACGAGTGAGGGAAGTAAATGGGCAGCAGCCCTGCAGTCTCGAAGAGACACACAAGCCGCCTCTTTACTGTCCACCACAAGATGACGCCAGCATGCTTTCGTCACGCACGCGCGCATGACCCCCACGTCGCGCGTTCAACGCGTGTGTGGGGAAGCGCAGCGGATGAAGCAGTTACCGCAATAAAATCCGCCCCGCCTGCCCGACTACCGTTCTGGGCCTGGCCCAACAATGTGTCGCGCTTATGTATGGCCCAAGCCCGGGGTTCCCGTTGGTGTAAAAAAGTAGGGGCTCTCCTTTTGACCCCTTTACTTGTGCACGGGCAGTCAGAGCCACGCACCGCGGCCACACATAGCAGGGCGAAGGAGGGAAGCCTGAGAGAAGCCGAAGACTCGAGACGAACAAGGCAACACCGAGGACCAAGGCCACAAAGTGCAGATGGGCAAAGCAGGTTTCCCTGGCAAGATCCTTGCCGGGGCAGCCTCCACAGCCCCGGCAAGCCCCTTGGCGGGGGAGCTCGCCCACCCCAGCAGAGCGGGCCACCCTCGAGCCACGGCCTCCAATGCCAACAACCACGTTGGACCAGGGGCTCGAGAGGCACCTCCATGGTGGCATGCAGATCTTTGTGAAGACATAGAATGCTCAAGATCAGATGAGGATTGGAAGGCAACACTCCCTGCCAAGATCCTTATCAAAGAAATCCACAAGACCCCCCGGCAAGATCCTTGCCGGTGACGCCAGTGCGCCACGACAAGACCCTTGCTGGGCCACCCTACAAGACCCTTGTCGGGCCACCTGGCAAGACCCTTGCCAGAGGCAACAGCAGGGCCAATGCCAGGCCCGCACCGACCAACTCCCCGTCGCCGTTCGCATGTAGCTGCTAGCCCAACCAGCTGGGCAGGCACCTGCGTGGCAACATGCAGCTTCCAGGCCAACTCAGCATGCACATGCGTGGCGGCATGTAGATCTTCGTGGAGGCTCCACCACTGCGCCACCTCAACTGCTTGCCTGCCTACATGGCGCCGCATGCATCGCTGGCCAGGGCGCGTGTCGAAGCGAGGAGGAGCGGCGACGGACGAGACGGGCCTTGCCCCCATCCCCGATAAAGTGAAGGGACACCTAGGCCATGCATTAAATGCATCTTGTCCTATAATACGGGCGATAAGCTCGCAACACTATAGGCCTTTCCACCTCCTGTGTGCCACTGTGGCAGCCCCTTTCACCTATAAAAGGAGGCCCATGGCATACGGGAAAAGGATTCGGCTCTTTTGAACCACACAATATCCGTAGCTAGTTCGAGAGCTCAAGAACACTCAATACATCCACCAAGCAAGACTAGGGTTTTACACATCCTTGTAGCCCGAACCTGGGGAAACGATCCCTGTGTCAACTACCAATCCTGTTGTTCTCACAACCCCGCGCCCCGCAACCATAGTAGGGATTCTTGTGATCCCATAGGTGTCGTTTCCCACCGACAGCGGCTCAGAAGCACTAGCGACAGAGGCGGAGGCCAAAGCAGCGATCGGACTTGGCAGAGGCAGCGACTCGAGGGCAGGTGCGTGCACCGGCTCAAGGCGAAGGCGAGCTCGGCCCTGTGGGCTCCTACGGGGCGGCTCTGCTAGGCCGTAGGCGGCTCACAGGCGCGACGGAGGACGCGACAGTGGTAACCCGGCGAGGCACAACAGTGGCTTGGCGGAGGTGACTAGCCAGTGAGGTTGCTGCCACGGTCGCGACACAGTGGCTCTCGGGGATGAGGCGAATCTGCACAATGGCGGCTTGGCGGCGATGTGCGACTGGACCAGCAGTGGGCCGGAGAGACGCCAGCCGCGGGCAGAGCCAGTGACCCAGCGTGGCAGAAGCGGGCGGCTGCTCAAACACTGGGCGGCTCAGAAGGCCGGGTGAGGCCGTAACAGTGGTAGAGACAACAGTGCAGAGCCGACGACTTGGCGGCTCAACGTGGCTGCTGGTACGAAGGCCCGCGGCAAGGCGAGAGCCCATGGCGGCTGGCCAGCGGAGGCAAGTGGCGACGGACTGGAGGTTCCCAGGCCGATGACTCGGCAAAACGGCGACGACGACTTGTAGAAACCCCAGCGAGCGCACGACCGGGACGGTCCAATGATGGAGACGAGTTGCGTGACGGCGGCTCGTAGGTGAGGCCAAGAAGACGGCAGGGCCGGACCCGGGCGGACGACGCGGCAGGCGGAGAGAAGCAACGCACGCGAAGCCAGGGGAGCATGGCGGCAAGCGGAAACGAACGGGGCCGTCGGGCCCGCGCTGGACAGCCGGGGCGGCTTGTTGGCGCAGTCACGTGGAGGCGGGGCACCGCGAGGGAAGGAGCAGCACGAGGGCTCGGCGCACCGGCGATGGTGGCTCTGACTCGAAGGCGGCGGACACGACCACCACACAGATTGAAATTGCAGCCGAAGTTTTGGACTATCTTGACTTGGTGGACTTGTAGTGCGGCCTTCGGGTACCTCGGTGTGGTACGGAGCCATCTTTGAGGCACACGCAGCAGCCGCGTCTCACCACTTCACTGCTGTTGTAGGAGGCGCACGACTGGAGTAGGCGGCTTTGCAGCAAGGTGAGGCCGCGCGTTCGGGCAGGGCTAGCGGCTCAAGGCCGCACCCGCGGCCGTGGGCTTACAGCGGCGAAGACCACGGTGGCGGAAGAAGTGAGCCGGACAAAGCGGCTCAACGCGACAGGGGCACAACGGCAGGCCAGCAGAGACTCGGAGGTAGTCTTGGCGGCATGAAGGCGACTTGAAGGTCAGCAGTAATGATTTGTTGCAGAGGCCAGCGTGGTCGGCGAGCCGGTCAGCGTCTTGAGCATGGAGGCGGTGGTCAACCAACACAGGCGGCAGTGGAGATGGGGCCCCTGCGGCTTGAGCACTATGACGAGGCCGCAGGGGCTTCGAGGCCTACTCCAGCGAGGTCACGGGATGACTTGGAGGTTTGGCGAGGCCGTGGCACAACAGCGGCTGCGCACGCGGTGATGACAACTGAAGTAGCGAGGCCGGTCACAGCAGCCCGCGGCGGAAACGGCACTCGGAGCGATGGCTCTGGACGGAGGCCGCGCTCGAAAGCAGGTCAGGATGGAGGCGGGACTTGGAGCCACTTCGGTGAGGGGCAGGCGACTTGGCGGACCAGGCTGGCGACCTGGAGACGAGCCCGTGGTGAAGGGAGCCACGACGACTTTGTGGAGGCGATTCAGAGGCGTTGAGGTGGCTCAGCGAAGACGGCGAGACGAGGCCCGACAGCAGCTCGACCAGGGTGGCCTAAGGCGGTCGGCGAGGTAACTTAGTGACGGCGTGAAGCTGCAATGGTGGCGGTGGCTTAGCGTGTTAGTCAACCCATGGTGGCCATGTTGTGGGGGTGGCTTGAGGCGATAGATGACCGCAGGGGCTCACAAGCGACGAAAGATGAATCCGGGTCCATCCCACGCATGAATCCTTCTCCGAGTCATTATCGTTTTGACCAATCTAATCTTCTTTTCTCTTTTCCAGTAATTTCCTTTGTCGGACTAGCGAAATGCAGCAGCGCAATAGCAAAGATTGAGTCCTCCGTAGAATTCGACGGATCATCGAGGTGTCTGCTGTGGACAGACGATAAATCTGCCAGCTCTTTTTTGTTCAACGAAACACGAGCTTCTCGATCCCTGGTAAATCCCTCCAAGAACTCAACACCACCATGTGCGAGCCCCACGGTGGGCGCCAACTATCATGGAATTGTTACGACAGATGTCCTAGTGTGAGGACTTAGTCGCGAGGCCAACGCATCTATGTGGTAGCTTGAGAGGGGTTGATCGGAATCGACAGACGCAACACAAGACAAGGGTTTAGATAGCTTCGGGCCCCGAGAAACATCATCCGGTCACAACCCTACATGTTGTTTGTGGCTAGGTCTCATTATGCTCATGAGGGAGTCCCCGTAAACCGGCTCTCCTAGTTGTGTCTAACCTTAACGATTATTTCCTGTCCTGTCTCGGGGTGCCCCGTCCCTCCTTATATATGTTGAAGGGGAGGGTTACATATAAAGTCCAACTCGGATTGGGACTTAAACTATTCTGACTTGTCATCACGGGCTTCTCTCCATGGGCTTCTTAACGTCTTGGGCTTCTTAATGTCTCGGGCTTATTAACCCCAGGCGACTCTGTTACAATCTGACTTACCATCTGGCTTAACATCTGCTGGCTTACCATCTGGCGGCTTACCATCTGGCTTAACATCTGCCGGCTTACCATCTGGTCACCAGGCTCGGGAGGTTTGTTAATGAAACACCAAGTCCTAGCCGGGTCATACTTCCGGCCGGGTCATACGGCGGGGTATATCCCCGACAACCCACGTGAAGCTTCAACCCACTGCCAAAAGAACTCCTTGACCGCAGGGCAGAGGCCACAGCTGTAGCTCGAAGGAGACGTCGTCAGAGACGGAGGGTGTTATGCAACAGGGCAGGACCTAGCCTCGGCCAGCCCGACCACCTCCACCCAAGCCTTCGCATGCCCCCACCGAACAACAGCAAGGAGGAGCTGCGCCAGCGTAGGGGGAGGAAGAGTCGAACGGGGGAGGAGCACATCGGGCACGGCCGAGCCAGACCAGCAGGACGAGCACAATCAGCTAGATGGGTTGGGAACACGCAGCTCGCAAGA
>NC_041391.1:164096534-164101937 GCF_002162155.2 Triticum dicoccoides | reverse complement strand
GGTTCTAGCGCGCAGGAGACAAAGCCGCCCACCCGACCCCATCCTCAGGCGCGAAGCAGTCACACCGGATGGCTCACCGGCGACAACAGCACGGTGCAAAGCAGGAAGAGGAGGCGCTCGTGAGGGGTAGCGTTCCAACGCAAGAGGATGAAAACGCCTTGCTGCCGCCATCCCCAGGCTTGGTGCAGCTTCGCTGGCCGGCCCTCCGGTGGTGGCGATGCAGGGGGTGGTGCCGAAGGGTCTCCCCCGTGTCGTCAGTTGCGGGCGACGCGGGGGCAGGGGTATGTCATGTGCAACTCATCACAATAGCTTTCATCATTTACGTATTGTTGACAGAAGAATACAGATATCTCCATTCTTGCCCGTAGCAACACAAGCCTTCTACTAGTTTGTTGGAGTTGCTCTAACACTGCAAAAAATGTTCGCGTTTTGTTCAAAAATTAGGATTCATTCCCTCAAAAATAAAAATTAACATTCAATAACATGGTTTTTTTAGTAACACATTCAATAACATGGTGAAGGACTCATCCAGGATTATTGGTTGGGCCTTTGGCTTATGGACTGAAGTGGACTAGTACAAAAAATTTGGGGTCTGCAAACTGGGGGCCCAGCTCGGCCGCACAGGCTGCACGTGTCTGCCTGCCTCTGGGGCCCGGGCTTGTCGTACATGTATCGGCCCTATATGTATCGTATATAAGAAGCACTCGTACGTCGGATAATCCAGAGCAACAAAAAAAAAATGGGGAAAAAGTCGAAAAGAACAGAGAGCGCCTGCCGCACCAGAGGGTCACCACCGCGGCCACCGCGGTCACCGCCCAGTCCACGGCGACGGCGGCCATCGCGCTCACCTCCCAGTCCACATTCGCCGCCGCAGCCGTCGCAGGGCCAGGAGCCTCCGGCGCCTTCTTCCCCGACGCAGCAGCATCCCCGCACGCCTTCTCCGAAGCGGCGCCGTCGTTCTTCTCGCGGTCGCGGCGTGGTCATTGGACGGTTTCATACCCGTACGCCGGCGACGCTCTTCTGGCGGTCGCGGCGCGGTCCTTCTACGTGTTCGTCATCAAGAGGAAGTCCGAAGGCTTCCCCATCGACGCATGATGCCGCCCCGGCGACACCTTCGTCGTCACCGCGGCGGGCTGGGCCCAGCCCTCCGCCGCTCTCGTCGCCGCGGCCGGCGGTTTCTTCGACCTCCGCCTCCCCGACGCAGGGGGGCCCGACAACACCGCCTCTACCGTTCGCGTCAGCGAGTGAGGTACGGCCTTGTTGTCTTGTGATAGCGGTTTGCGATTGTCTTCGTTTCTTGAGTTCTTGGTGTTTCTTGTCAAACTCCGGCGATCTTTTAGTTTTCTTGCGTCCCAGTCACTCCGGCGATAAGCTTGTCGTGAGTCAGCCGTGACGGCCGGTCCTCTCGTCGGAATCCGTGAATACGCCGGCGCGGTCAGTTTGGCGCAGTACCCTCTGCTTACCCTTCAGTGGCTCACGATTGCCGCCGTGGCGCCGTGCGCCACGATGCGCCTATGATCACTAGCCCAGTTCCCTTAGGTTTTTTGGTGAATTCGGAGGTCAGCTTGTCGTGAGTCAATCGTGCCGGCAGCCGGCCGGCCCTCTCGTCGGAGTCCGTGAATACGCCGGCGCGGTCAGTTTCGTGCAATACGCTCTGCTTGCCCTTCAGTGCAGCTGGCAGCTTCGCAATTTGCTCTCCCCGGGAAGAGCCGAGGGACACGTCGAGCACCACTGCCGGCGGCTGCTTGTCGGGGCAGTCCGTACACTCGCCGGCGTCCAGCAGCGGACTTAGTAGCACATCTGCAAAAAGCTTCTGCTCCTTAACTCTCGGATGTTCTCCGTCCAGCGTTCATGATCAGGCCGGCGGTGGCCACCCCCCTAATTAAGAACGAATTTAGCGATACCGTTTTTTCTCGCTCCGGTCGGCCCTGGCCAAAAATTTGGTTCAATTCCAAATCGTGCGCGCTGAGCCGCTGACCAGGTTCCTTCTAACCTTGGCTCCCCAAATCCTCCACACACTACTACGCAGCTATGGCGACGGCTCGCGCCGTCTTCTCCCGGGGGCGCACCCTTCTCCCGGGGACTCGCCCTCTCGCGGCGACGCCGCCTTCTCCCGGGGACTCGCCCTCTCGCGGCGACGCCTCTTCTCCCGGGGACTCGCCCTCTCGCGGCGACGCCTCCTTCTCTGACGCCCTCAAAGGCTCCTGCTCTGAATCCTGGTGACGCCCCTCTCCCTTAAGATTCGCAAGCAGCCTCCTTCGACAGGCACCCCCTCAAATTTGTCCTCTGCAATCTTGATAGGGTGTCTTGCTCTAATGGTTCCTGATTACAACGAGAGAAAACAAAGAAGCATGTCTTATGCATTGTAAATTTGTTGTGCAGTGGATTCATTGCATCAGGGGGAAGTATTTGACAGTACAGTGTCAATGTGACATGCACACACACCATGTTCAGAGCCATATCTGCAATATATAGGGCATTGACTCAAAATAAGCGCTTACGATTAGAAGGCAGTCTGGCAGTGGGAATTACACTTTGATAGTTTTTATTTATCTCTTAGCGAGAAATATATGTTCAATTTCTTTGAGTGTATTTAGCTCTACATGTGGAGGTAGTCAAAGTTTTCTCTTATCTCTTGTCTGAAGGTTGTGATGAAGATAAGTAGCATTATAACTTGAGGTTATCTTGCCAAAAGAAATTGTTGCAAAAGATAAGTTGCACGACGATTTAATTGTCTAAGTGATGTTATTGCTAGTTGCTATGCGTAATTTTCTAAGTGCAAGTGATCTGGTCTAAGTGATTCGGCTACTAAGTAGCATGATAACTTAATTGTTTAAGCGATCTGGTTGCTGGTACTTGCTATTCTTAATTTTCTAAGTGCAAATTGATAGTTGATAAGTTGAGATATGACGACTGCTCGACATTTGGTGGATGAGAGGCTCTCCTTTTTTAGCATGGCTGCTAGGTTGTCTATTAGCTCTTGATTGTCCTATAGAATGACCTCTTAGATACGTGCTTTAATTTCAATTGTTTTGCAGGGATCGCCAATATTTAATGTTTACTTGGACAACATCGAGAGTTCCTTGAGGACGTCATTCAATGGAGTCAGACAGTACTTCGAATTGATCCTCCAAAGAGACAATGTGCAACTCCCAGAGGGAAAATTGGTGACTCATCCCAAGGGTTGGATCATTTTAAGGATCAGCCCTTCGGCATCCTCTCATGACTACTCAGAGTCAGTATATGCACTGTACAGAACACATGATATGTACTTGGATAGCATCGGGGCAAATCATGTTTGCTACAGGTTCAGTGATCACGACCGTTCCATGTTATTACCCAAGGAGTTATGCAAAGAGGGTACACTCATAATGGCACAGATGTCAAAATACCCTAATTTGGGTTTTAATCCCAAAGCACCTGACCAGATAACCGTCGGAGATGATGTTATTAGAAGACATTACCAGGTGCTCTTCGGCATTGCTTATATGGATCTGTCTCGGGAAGAAAGTGTTGACAGCAGCTTGAAAGAGGCCCTTCTCTTCTTTGTTCTGCTAGCCGAAGCACTACGGTTTCCTGAGCTCGAAAAGTGGTTACTAAATATCTTGGCAAAGAAGTTGGAAATGTCAGTCCCGGTTAGTATAACCAAGCTCTTCAAAAAATGGGGAAAGCTCTCTCAGATTCTTCATAAAGGCAGAGAAAAGTTCAACATTGACAATATTACTGATACGGTGCTGAAGAATAAATGTAAAACATATAATGATGTATGTTCCAAGTTAGGAATAGCGAACAGAATCAACTTGGGCAAATTGGAGAAAAAGAAGAAGAAGAAGAACAGGCTCTAAGGTAAGCATTTTCTTTCTTTACTTCATTGGAAATTCGAAATACTTGTCACATGCAGTACTGCTTTACATGACAATAGCTCTGTTTTCTTCAACAGTAGGGGATGTTTATTGTGCTTCTACCTCGCTTTCCAGGTCATCATAGATGTTACAAAGCTGGTCCATATTTAGCTGTTGAGCAAGGCCTTCAGCAGGCATGTTAATAATGTTGAGCTTCGTCTCTCTATATAGCGTCTGTCCGTCTTGAGTCTACATAGGTACAGCTTCTGAATCATCCATGCTGCTGCTTCAAAGTGCAAAGCTTTGTCATTCAGAAATATGGGCCAGCTTTATAGTGTACTAGTAAGTGTTCAACATCGTTTGTCTGGATAGTGTCTCGATATCTGTCTGTAGTGTTTAACAACCACTGTGCAAATGTATACGTTGCATAACTTGGAGATAGATATATGTTACATGCTAGCCCGGTCTCCATCTATTTGTACTTAACCATGGAATCTCTTTCCCTTAACTCTCATATTGCTGTATATTCTGTAAATGATAGCCAAAGCTGCAAAGTTTGAAATTATAACTGGGATTGTTCCAAATAATATTCCTGGTGGTTTGGTTAGTCTGCAATATGCGAATGACACGATCTTGTTCCTAGAGCCTAACCCTCGAAATGCTAGGAATATTAAATGGCTGCTTTCTTGTTTTAATCACCTATCTGGCATGAAAATTAATTATGATAAATGTGATTTGGTGACTGTCAATCTGGGGGAGGATGTTGCTAAACTTAGAAGAGCAGACCTCCAACCAATCATAGATAAGATCATTAAGAAAATCTGTGGGTGGAGAGGGAGACTTCTGAGTTATGAGGCTAAAATAATTTTGTTGCAGACTTGTATTGCTAGTATACCAATGTATTTGATGTCTTTTATCAAATTCCTTAAATGGCTATCAAAGCCATTACTTCACAAATGGCCCACTTTTTTGGGGGCAACTTTGTGGTTAATCACAAATACCATTTAGCTAAACAGGGGACTTGTGTCCCAGAAAAAGATTTTTGGCGGTTTGGGCGTCCCTAATTTGAGGGAGTTTAATTTAGCTTTATTAGCCTCTTGGGTTAAAAGATTTTTCTGTGTTAAGGAAAAAAGCTAGATCACTTTGGTTAGCCATAAGTACAATACTTCTAAGCCAAATCTGCTGTGGACTAGAACTAATACTGGATCTCCCTTTTGGAAAGATGTGACTAGAGCTTCTGCTGCTGTTTAGATGGGTTCTGGGGAATGGGAAGCACATCAGCTTCTGGCATGACATCTGGGCTGGTGAGTGCACCTTGAAAACCCAGTTTTGGGAGGTGTTTGACCTCTGTCAACAACAGAACTGTTGTGTGGCAGAGGTTTGGGATGGCTGCGAGCTTATCACTTTGAGAAGATGTGTAGGACATGCCTTCTTGACTAAAAGGGATGAATTACTGGCTGTTCTTTCCAACTATCCTCTTAGTGATGAATCTGATAGGCCTGTGTATATGTTTCAATCATCTGGTGAATTTTCTGCTAGCTCCTTCTATAATACCATCAAC
>NC_041391.1:164092521-164096274 GCF_002162155.2 Triticum dicoccoides | reverse complement strand
TAGTCCCCCGTAGATACCTAGTTTTTGTGTGGTTAGCGTATCATAATAAGATTTTGACCAGAGATAACCTTAGTAAACGACGACATGTTGATGATCTTATGTGTTTATTCTGTAGTGAGTTAGAGTCAGTCCAGCACCTGTTCTTTGATTTGGCAAAGTTATTGCTGAGGTGTTTAATTTTCAAATTCCGCACAATATGGATGAGTTAGCTGAACTTTGGAAAGTTGATAATAAGAAATCTGTGAGTAACATCTCCTGTGTTGCTGTACTGTGGACCTTATGGACCATTGGAAATGATTTGTGTTTTCAGGGTTCAGCTTGGAGAAGTGTCAAAAATCTGTTGGGGAAAACAAGTGTTTTGATCCATGAATGGAAGATTCTGTGCAAAGGAAGTCAATTGGTACTGCTGCAACGCTATGTACTACTTCTCGACCGTCGAAGAAGCAAGCTGCTGAGAATTGCCTGCCCTTGAAGGCACAAAAAGGGGCCTTCCTGCGAGCCCACTCCGGGTGATGTTCCTGTAACAAAAATGGGAGGGAAAAGATGTAACAGTTACGCGTGACCTTTGCTATTTTGCTGTTGAAGCTGTCTGTTTTGTTGTGAGGTGTAACCTCGTAAATGTTCTTGTTTGGTGAGGGGGTCTGACCCAGCTACTTTAGCTCAGCTGGAGCGCTGGGAACAGTTCTTTTGGTTTTGCTTTGTGGCCTCGTGTTAATAAAAATGAGGTGGGGGGAAACCCCTTTTTGTAAAACAAAAAAAGATGATGGCAATACAAATTGCTTTAGAGGTTGCTCTTTGTCCTGTACATGGTTTGGCAATATATACACGTTTAATATGATTCAGCTCTTCCTATGTGTTCAATTATGGATGGTATAATTCTGTAATTTTTAGGACACCGAAAGAGTTCCACCCGTGCTCCTTTGGATTCAGTTATCTCCAGATCAGAAGGAATACAGTTCAGCAAAACCCAAGCCACGCACCCAAGCCGTGAAAGCTGAATCAGATTAGATGGGAGCGCCATCTGAGATTGTATGGTTTGCTGGAGCCTTGCTCGCATTACCCTTTGATCCCGAAGATTTGAAGATTCAATAAACAAATTTTTAGTGCCAACAAACTTTCGTCTACATGGTGGCATGCTCATTTAGGACATGCATCTTTTTCTTTAGTTGAGAAATTGCTTAGAAAAAATAAGCTCCCATTTGTTCGAGAGCGCAATGTTGAAACAATTTGTGATTCATGTTAGAAAGCTAAGAGTCATCAATTACCTTATCCCGTGTCTACTAGTATCTCTACCAAACCATTGCAACACATATTTTCTGATGTTTGGGGCCCTGCTCCTTCCTCCGTTGGTAGGCATACATAGTTACGTGAGTTTCATTGATGACTAGCAAATACTCATGGATCTATCTTCTCAAGAAAAGATCCGATGTGTTTTAAGTGTTTAATTTTCTTCAAGATCTCGTTGAACGCTGGCGCATCCATGCCTCTCAAATTCTGGGATGAGGCGTTTCTTACAGCCGTCCATCTTATCAACGGCTGGTTCCCACTCACCCCGACACGATACCCGGCCCGCGCCAATCATCAACACCCATGCGGCCTAGTGCGGCTCACTGGCCTGCTGATGGGCCGCGCTGCTATGCCCGACGCCCGCGGTCCGGTGCAGACCCAACAAGCGGTCGGTCCGATGCAAATTCGGTTGAGGGCACGCAATCTGGCACAACTCCAACCAGGCCCATGGCATCATTTCAGCATGATGGGCCTGTCACAGATTTGAGACACGGCGCGGGATCTTCTATGTCACCTTCGCCCACTCCATCAATGCAAGAAGCCGCAGAAAATCCTGCTGCACCGGGGGGATCTGCCTCGGGATTGATTGGAGTGCCAGCTGCTAGATCTTCTGCTGTGCCGACGCTCGCTCCTGTTCCTCCTCGGCCACGTACACGCCTACAGAAAGGGGTAATCCAACCTGTCAATCACAAGCACATAACCAAATTTGGTCTAGCATGCTCTACAGGTGAACCCAACTCTTTAGACGAAGCACTTGGTGATGCATGTTGGAAAAATGTTATGGAGGAATAATATGTGGCACTTCAGAAAAACAAAATATGGCATATGGTTCCAACATCATGAGGTAAAATTTTAATTGATTGTAAGTGGGTCTTCAAAATTAAAAGAAAATCTGATGGAACCATAGATCGCTATAAAGCAAGACTTGTTGCTAAAGGCTTTAAGCAACAGTATGGCATAGACTATGAGGACACCTTTAGTCCTGTTGTTAAAGCTGCTACTATTTGTCTTGTCCTATCTATCGTTCTTTCCAGGGGATGGAGCCTTAGACAACTAGATGTGCAGAACGCGTTTCTTCATGGTGTTCTGGAGGAGAAAGTATACATGAAACAACCTCCTGGGTTTTTCGATAAAAAAACACCCTTCCATGCGTGTAAGCTTGATAAAGCTCTTTGTGGACTGAAGCAGGCTCCGAGGACATGGTACTCACGTCTCAGTCAGAAATTGCAAGCACTTGGCTTGGTTTCTTCCAAGTCTAATATATCACTATTTATTTACAACAAGTCCAATACATCCATATTTGTGTTTATTTATATTAATGATATTATTGTCACAAGTTCATCTGATGAGGCAGTGATAGGACCGTTGAAGGATATGAGTGCTGAGTTTGCTCTCAAGGATCTGGGAGATATGCATTTCTTTCTAGGCATTGAAGTGAAGAAACTTGGACACAACTTCATCTCTCCCAAGAAAAATATGCTGCTGATTTGGTAAGAACGGTTGGTTTGCAAGGGTGCAAACTTTCACCAACTCCCTTATCTAGCATAGAAAAATTGTAACTTGTAGAAGGAAATCCCTTGAATCCAGAGGACAGTACCATGTACAGAAGTTTAGTTGGAGCACTTCAGTACCTCATTTTGACAAGGCCTGATATCTCTTTTGCTATTAACAAAGTGTGCCAATTTATTCATGCACCCACTACAATTCACTGGACTACTGTCAAGTATATAGTGAGATATGTGAAAAACACGACGAGTGTTTGTCTTACTTTTAGCAAATCTTCATCTACTATTGTTAGTGCCTTTTCCGACTTAGAATGGGCATGCTGGTCAGATGATAGACGCTCCACTGGTGGGTTTGCAGTATTTTTTGGACCTAATTTAATATCATGGTGTGCAAAGAAACAAGCTACTGTGTGAAGATCTAGTATAGAAGATGAATACAAGGCACTTGTTAATGCTACAGTAGAGATCATTTGGGTTCAGCCAATGCTAAAGGAACTTGGTGTGAAACGCATTCAGCCTCCATGCTTATGCACTACTAGGGAAAACCTTATACACAGCATCTTAGCAGTAGCGCTGGACAAAATCGTGCGCTACTGCTATAACTTTAGCAGTAGCGCGTACTAGCAAAAAGCGCTGCTGCTATGTTTGAACTAGGCGCACATGGCTAGCCCAACTTAGCAGTAGCACGTATCCTCGCCCAGCGCTACTGCTATTCTCCTTAGCTGTAGCGCTTTTCTCGAACCCGCGCTACTACTAACCCTACCTTATCCTCCCTACGCGGCCGACTCTCTCTCACTCACTCTCCCTCTCAGTCACTCTCGCCCGCGCCGATACCCGTCGTTCGCCGCCGCCACCGCCGTCGTCCGTCCTCCACCGAGGTACTCCCTCCTTCCCTCCCTCCTCCTCCTCCCACCGCGCCCTCCTCCCTCCTCCTCCGGCCGCCCCCTCCTCCCTCCTCCTC
>NC_041391.1:164082328-164092259 GCF_002162155.2 Triticum dicoccoides | reverse complement strand
TTTTAATAGAATAATATTTTTTTACTATTTTAGGTGTTTTGAATAAAAGAAAATTTAGGGTAGAACTAGGGTAGTAGAATTTTTAGCAAGTGTTTAATAGAAATAGTTTATTTAGTAAGTGATTAGTATAACTAGTTTATTTATATTAAGTGCTTAATAGAACTAGTTTATTTAGTAAGTGCTTAATAGAACTAGATTATTTATAGTAAGTGCTTAATAGAACTAGTTTATTTAGTAAGTAGTTAATAAAACTAGTTCATTTAGTAAGTAGTTATTAAAACTAGTTTATTTAGTGTTAGGATTACATATAAGATATTTTGAAATGTTTTTGTTCATATTTTACACTACTGAAATGCATTTACCATCGATAAGTGGCCTATGTTTTGCTAGAGTGTTGATTAATTTCCGTTCCGGCAAAATTTCAGGCGCTCGATATGTCCTTTTTTAGCAAAGGTCATGCTGTATTTTTAGGTTTTTCCGTCGAGTTATAATCTTTGAATTTTGAACACAAGAGATGTCTGATGACGATGGGATCACGGAGTGCGGGTACTGCTACGATGACCGGAGTTTGTGCGATAGGTTTCCTCACCTGCAAAATGATAGGTTTTTCACCGTGAAGCTGGAAGGGACCTTTGATGTTTGTACGGTATGCAACGACAAGCATTTCATCGTAATTAATATCATCACTTGTGCTTCTTTTGTTCAACGTGTAATTTATGGATTTTTTAAAATTTGATTAGTACATCCCGTGCCATGCTAGACCATATGTATTGGAGAAGCTTGGTTTTGGTTTAGATGACTTTGAGAATGTGGAGACGAGGAGGGCTCACTTAAGAACTAAACATGGTTATGAGTTTTTGGTTAAGCTGTACAATGCGGTCGATCGCTCCCATTTCGGTTGCTCTAATTGAGAAGCTCTCTGCAAGGCATATGGATTTGAGGAGGGAATGCGAATAAGATTTGATATTCATCCCGAAGATTATTATGATGATGATAATATCGACATCTGGGTGGATGTGGATATGCCTCCAGTTTTGCCTAGATGCGAGTTTGTCAAACTAATTTGTTAAGTTCAGTAATTTATGTTGTTAATTTAAAATATTTGGTGTTCGTCGGTACTAAACTTATTGATTTATAATTGTCAGCTTATTTCTTATTTTCAAGAAATACTCGGAAGGTAATAGACAACACATACTACAGCTATGACTCCAAGCTTAATTGTGAGGAGAAAGGTTATCTTGTCTCATTCATGGAATATGTTGAGGCCTTCAAAACCAGTCACTCTATCAGCCCAAATTATACTAGATACGTGCTTCTAATCCATAAATTGCTTGATGGTAACTTCATTGCCAAAAACTTGGTAAGATTTTGTTAATGATGGTAACTTCATTGCATACATTATTCTTAAGTAAACTACATCTCTAACTATATATGTTACTATTACGTTTTTGAACAGAGGCTCCCGAAGCAGGTTGTCCCTGACATGCTATTTACCGAAGGTGATGTGCATATGGTTAGCTTACGACCAACTCCTTCGAAGGCTTACCATACTGCATACTCGACTTATTTAAATGATGGAAGGCTCAAAATCAAAGAATAGAGCAAAGTGATGAATGCACGCAAATAAGTGGAGACAAAATGAATGTGCACAAGCCACAAGTTGGAGATAGGTTTATGTCCATTCTCCATTATGGAGAAGGACCGGTTTATCTGTTTTATGGTATTTTAGCTAGGAGAGAGGAGTAGGTCCTAAGTATTAAGAACAATTAGTTAGTGTTGATTATATATGACTATGATGATGATGAGAAGCTTTTATTATGTGCTACAGTGTCTTAGACTTGATGGTGATGCTGAGTAGGAGTAGTGATTATGAGTACTATGATGATGATGACGAGAAGTTGTTATTATAACTAGTGACCAAGTTGTTAGATGATGTCATGGATGAAAATAATGATGATGAGGAGTTATATGACAATGGTATATTATGATGATTAGTTGTTAATGATATTATTATGATGATGATGATAAGTTATTATGTCATTGGGTGAAAGAACCGCGGATTAGTTTCAAATGGATGGATCCAAAGTGACCATTGGTTACTTTGGATCCATGCACTTGAAACTAATCCAAGGTTCTTTCACCTAGTGATTTAATAACTCATTATAATGTAAAAACAATCTCTAAATTGCTAATGTATGAAAAATTGTATAAAGGTGTATGAATACGACCTAAAATTAAAAGAAATAGAATACGGAATAATAGTAGTAGCGGTTGTTTTGGAAAGCGCTACTAGTAATTACCAGTAGCGGTTGTTTTGGAAAGCGCTACTACTAAGTAGATATAGCAGTAGCGAGTGCCAGTAGGCGCTACTGTTAAGCTTTAGCTGTAGCGCCGTATCAGTAGCGCGCTTACCCACGGTACTGATAGGCCAAAAACCAGGGCTACTGCTAGGCTTTTCCCTAGTAGTGATGGTGTGATAACCTTGGTGCAACATACTTATCTGCTAACCCTATCTTTCATGCAAGAACAAAACACATTGAGATAGATTTTTATTTTGTCAGAGAAAGAGTTGCTAATTGACAATTGAAAATTTGTTTTGTGCATCCAAGAAACCAGGTTGCATATGGTTTTACAAAGGCATTGCCTACAAGGAACTTCGAAGAATTCAAGCGTAATCTCAACTTGCAAAGTTGTGATTAAGGGAGGGTGTTAAATGTACATGACAAGGAGGCCACGACCCCTGGTACATGTATGTTCAGGTTGGAGTACTGAAGGTAGCTAGTCTATTTGGATTTATGTTTATCTCTGTAACCTCCTAGTCTATCTCTTGTACCACAAGTTGTAATCTAAACAAACCCTTGTACGCGATCAGGGAGTCGCGCCCCTACATTATAAACACGCATCCGTCGCCCAGAACAGGGTACGACGCTCCAACCATTGTGTTTCACATGAATAAGTCACAGTCACATCATCCAGAGGCTAATCCAACAACTTTAAGTGAACCCGTGCAACAATTTTGTGTAGAGCTAATACAACCACTACAAAACCAAAAAAGAACAAATTGCACACCCTTCCTTGTAACTACTTGCACTTACCTCCATCAACCTGCAAATTACTTGAGTCCTTCAATTTGATTCGGTTTGCAAGTGTATTGTATTTGAGTCTCATGCATTTGAGGGCTGAATATTCCATATGATATTTTCTTAATCTTATTTTTTACTCCAATGAACTCTTAACTAATACTAAATTAGTTTGTGTATTTTATTTTTCTATTCCACTTCTAGATAGATAAAAAACTAATGGAGAATACTTAATAATACGACGAAACATTTATACAAAACACCTATCCCGAGCACACGCAAGGGAACCATAGACAGGCAAGTGAAATCCAATCCACGAAATAATTTGATCTATGGATGGCACCATTATGGTAAAGGTCATAATTCCAGAGGAATCATTACCGCAAGGCATAGAGGGGGAGGTCATAAGCGCCTATACCGTAAAATAGATTTTCGACGGAATCAAAAAGACATATCTGGCTTTGTTCGGTAGGAGATTTTGCACTTTCATATTCTAGTTCCTCATTTGAGTGCTCTTTTGCTCTGTTGGTGGGGCATAAACTCATAAATAGTGTGTGTTTTTTCTTTAAAGAATAGTAAAAGTATGCATTCAAGTAGTACCTTTTTCTAAATAGTCGAGGGCTGGCAACAAGGACTAGGAAGATATGGGCTAGTTTGTTTTCTGAGGGGATTTATTTATGCAAGATATGCACATGAGTAGGCCATTATATGCGTATTTGCAAATATAGAGGAAAACACATTGTAAGTAGGCTTGCTTTTTCGTTGTTATGCCCACTGGTGCATGATAACATTTGAACCTAAATTTGGTAGTTCAACACTCAGGTCAAGTTGCATTTTGATTTTCTTTCTTTTATACCTTTTCCTTAATGGCCTATTCATTAGGCATCCTATATAGTTCATAATATATTAGACAATTGTAAGTACGATTTGCTTCCTCGTAAAATGTTGTAGAAAGTTGTAACTTCGGTAAGTATTCCACATATAACTGATGTAGAATAAACTATAATGTTGCATAATCAATTTGTAAATGGCGCAAACTATTAGTACATATACATGACTTTTGTAACTATAACTACCTGGTGAGCATATATGATTTGCTTTTATTAAACTGCACCAACGTCCTATATTTAGGAATGGAGGTAGTTGAATAATAAACATATAAGCACATAAGTTTAACTTTTGTTTCTAAATTATTTGTATGTCGGCGATATTAATATATTCCCCTTGTCAAAAATAAAAATAAAAAAGTATTTGTATGTCAGATAGATCATGCAAACTAAATTGTCATCTCATCCTTTTCAATTGTTTCTCAGTTTTGTTTCCATCTATGCATGTCTCAATGTGGACCTTTTCTAATCACAGAAACATATAAATAGATAAATTTTGTTTCACATATTGTTTATTGATGTTTCTCATGAGAAAATAAATAGATGATTATAACAAAACAAACAAATATAGCTCTTCATCAAAAGGTGTTGCATAAAAATACCTGTTTTACAATTATTTCACATATTTTATTCAAGCAATCTTGCACATTGTTAGAGAGAATCTTTGCTATTCAGGTGTTTTCAAGACTGTGCGACAAGTGAGTTCAAGAACATTGCATATGCCTTGTAAAACTATCGCATATGGTATTCCAGAAACTACATATTTTGAAATGTTCATCGAATGGTGCTTGTGTGATGATGCTTGTTTTGATTGCTGACGACAAAAACCCTAAAAAATGTCATGCTCATGAAAAGTGGCCATAATTTTGCTTGACAACAACAAGCTCAGACCCCATGGTCGCAAACCATAATCAATGTGTCGGCCACGGCTCAAACCCCATGGTAGAAAAATAAAAGGCAAAAAATTACCTCGATGGCATATCATCAAGCACTTGGTGGTCCTGGTCCTTGGCCATGGCTGCGGTGCCCGAACACGACGGAGGGCAAGGTGTAGGGGTGTGATGTCTCCAACGTATCTATTATTTTTTATTGTTCCATGCTATTATAGTATCAATTTTGGATGTTTTATATGTCATTAGATGCAATTATATACATTTTTTTGGGACTAACCTATTAACTCAGTGCCCAGTGCCAGTTGCTATTTTTGCATGTTTTTGGCTTCTTAGAAAATCAATATCAAACAAAGTACACATGAAGAAAAAACTTTGGATTAATTTTTTCTGGACCAGAAGAGACCCTAGAAGGTTCAGGAGGAGGCTTGAGGAGTCAAGAGGGAGCAACAAGCCCTAGGGGCGCGTCCCAGGGGGCGCCCCCAGGCTTGTGGGCCCCTTGTGGCACATCAAACCCTAATTTCACATCTGTAAACACTCAAATATTCCCTTGACATCAGACAGACACCCAAAATACTTTTTCCGCTGCCGCAAGTTCCAGAACCATGAGATCCCATCTAAAGGCCTTCTCTGGTACTCTACCGGAGAGGGAATCAATCACGGAGGGGCTCTACATCAATGTTGTCACCCTTCAAATGATGCGTGAGTAGTTTACCACAGACCTACAGGTCCATAGTTAGTAGGTAGATGGCTTCTTTTGTCTTTTTGATCTTCAATACAATGTTCTCCTCAGTGTTCTTGGAGATCTATTTGATGTAACTTTTCGCGGTGTGTTTGTTGGGATTAGATGAATTGTGACTTTATGGTCAGATCTATCCATGAATATTATTTGAGTTTTCTCTGAACACTTTTATGCATGATTACTATAGTCTCGTATTTCTTCTCCGATTTATTGGTTTGGTTTGGCTAACTAGATTGATTTATCTTGCCATGGGAAGAGGTGCTTTGTAATAGGTTTGATCTTGCGGTGCTCAATCCCAGTGACAGAAAGGGACATGACACACATGTATCGTTGCTATTAAGGGTAAAAAGATGGGGTTTATTCATATGTGAGTTTATCTTGTCTACATCATGTCATTTTCCTTAAGGCGTTACTCCATTTTTCATGAACTTAATACACTAGATGCATGCTGGTTAGCGTTCAATGTGTGGAGTAATAGTAATAGATGCAGAATTGTTTTGGTCTACTTGTCTCGGACATGATGCCTATGCATGATCATTGCCTTGGATATCATCATAATCATTTGCTTTTCTATCAATTGCCCAACAGTAATTTGTTTACCCACCGTATACTATTTTCTTGAGAGAAGCCTCTAGTGAAAACTATGGCCGCCGGGTCCATTGAGGGAGTCCTGGACTAAGGAGTCCTCGGGCGTCCGACCTGTTAGCCATGGGCCGGACTGATGGGCTGTGAAGATACGAAGACCGAAGACTCTACCCATGTCCGGATGGGACTCTCCTTGGAGTGGAAGGCAAGCTTGGCGTCCAAATATGAAGATTCCTTTCTCTGTAACCGACCTTGTACAACCCTAGTCCCCTCCGGTGTCTATATAAACCGGAGGGCTTAGTCCGAATAGGCACAATCACAATCATAATCATTGTCATACATGCTAGACTTCTAGGGTTTTAGCCATTACAATCTCGTGGTAGATCAACTCTTGTAATACTCATATTCATCAAGATTAATCAAGTAGGAAGTAGGGTATTACCTCCATAGAGAGGGCCTTTACCTGGGTAAACATTGTGTCCCCCGTCTCCTGTTACCATCAATCCTAGACGCACAGTTCAGGACCCCCTACTCGAGATCCGCCGGTTTTGACACCGACATTGGTGCTTTCATTGGGAGTTCCACTGTGCCGCCGTCGAAAGGTTTTGATGGCTCCTTCAATCATCTGCAACGATGCTGTCCAAGGAGAAATCTTCCTCCCCGGACAGATCTTCGTGTTCGGCGGCTTCACACTACGGGCCAACTCGCTTGGCCATTTGGAGCAGATCGATAGCTACGCCCCTAGCCGTCAGGTCAGATTTGGGATCTTGAACTACGTCGCGGATATCGTCGGATTCGAGACCCCGGCAGCCGCTCCCCACCACCATGATGAACATGACCTAAATCTGTCATCGGACCATACCCAGGAAATAGCACATGTAACCGCTCCGGCCTTAGATCCGGAGCAGATCACGCCATCCAAAGACGGGAAGCTCAAACCCGCCACGGATGCCGCAGTCCCAGCGGCATCAGAGCCACACACAGACCCAGCCTTGAGTGGAATCTGTGTACCGGAGCCTCGGACTCGTTTCCGACCACAGGCTCCAAACCATGTGCGTCCACAAGCATCGAGCTCGATCAGTCATCGATCGTTGAATTCAGCTCTATGGACATTTTTCGGCACTCGCCTTTGGGAGACATGTTAAACTCGTTAAGAGCATTATCCTCAGTGGGGGGCTCACAACTAAATACTATCCGGTTCGAACTAGAGGCTGATGACGGAGAATTTTGCTTCCCACCCACCGCCCACTTCATAGCCGCTGTCGAAGACCTAACTGACATGCTCGATCATGGCTCCAAAGACATCGACGGTATGGACAACGATGCCGCAGAAGAGGAGGCCCAAAACCCTCCGTTTACCGGATGTTGGATGGCCACCTCCTCATATGACGTATACATGGTGGACACACCTGAAGAGAACAAGGGCGATAACAAGAAGGATTCAGTTGAGGATAAACTTCCTGAGATACCACCAAAGCGCCGGCGTCAATGGCGCCGCTCAAAATCACGCCGCAGCAAAGATAGTAACACCGGCACAGGAGAAGATAACACTCCGAACAGTGCCGATGATAACGAAGACCCCATTGAAGCAACTTCCGAACAAGAAGAACGGGAAGATGGGCAAGTTAGCCCGGATGAACATGCCATAAACTAAGACTCGGAGGACAATAATTATCTTCCGCTCTGAGACGAGGAGGCGAGCCTCGGCAACGAGGATTTTATCATGCCTAAGGAACCTCTCGAGCAAGAGCGCTTTAAGCGCCAACTAATAGCCACTGCAAGGAGCCTGAAAAAGAAGCAGCAACAGCTTCAAGCTAATCAAGATCTACTAAACGATAGATGGACTAATGTCCTGGCAGCCGAGGAATACAACCTCAAGCGCCCAGCCAAAAGCTACCCGAAGCATAAATTGCTACCTCAGTTCGATGATGAGGCACTGGAGCCCGTACCATCATCGCACAATGCGGCTGACCGACCACCACGCGGTCGGGACAAAGCGGCAACTCAAGCCGAACACCAGCCCGCTCCACCTCACCGCAAAGGCAGAGATAAAACAGCTCGGGGAGATACCTACGACCTATGGCAGAAACTGGGCAATAGAGCAGGACATACTAGATCGATCTATGAATTGCGAGGACGTGCCCCGACACATGATGACGGCTACCTATTCGGATGTGACAAACCTAGTCACGCCCGGGCCAAAGACCGCAAACGAACTCCATCGGAGCTACGTCGCGATGTGGCCCGATGTAGAGGCGACGCACACCCTCTATGCTTCACTGTCGAAGTAATGGACCATGAATTCCCGGAAGGGTTTAAACCCATAAACATCGAATCATATGATGGGACAACAGACTCCGCGGTATGTATTGAGGATTTTCTTCTCCATATTCATATGGCCCGTGGTGATGATCTCCACGCCATCAAATATCTCCCGCTAAAACTCAAAGGACCAGCTCGGTACTGGTTGAAGAGTCTGCCCGAAAACTCCATTGGCAGCTGGGAAGACTTGGAAGAAGCCTTCCTTGACAACTTCCGAGGAACATACGCCTGACCTCCGGACGCAGATGACTTAAGTCACATAGTCCAACAGCCTAGAGAGTCAGCCAGGAAATTCTGGACTAGGTTCTTAACTAAAAAGAACCATATCATCGACTGTACGGATGCCGAAGCCCTAGCGGCCTTTAGGCATAGCATCCGCGACGAGTGGCTCGCCCGACATCTCGGGCAGGAAAAGCCAAAGTCCATGGCAGCCCTTATGGCACTTATGACCCGCTTCTGTGCGGGCGAAGATAGTTGGCTAGCCCGCTGCAATAATAATGCAAGTGAACCTGGCACCTCTGAAGCCAAGGATAGCAACGGCAAGCCCCGACGCAATAGACATAATCGTCGAAACAATGGCAACCATACCGATGACACGACGGTCAACGCCGGATTCAGTGGCCCCAAGTCCGATCAGCGGAAGAAGCCATGCAATAAGAACAATTCGGGCTCATCCAGCCTGGACCGCATACTCGATCGTCCGTGCCAGATACATGGCACCCCAGAAAAACCAGCCAACCACACCAACAGAGATTGTTGGGTTTTCAAACAGGCCGACAAGTTAAATGTCGAGAACAAGGAGAAGGGGTCGCAAAGCAAGGACGATGACGAGGAGCCTCGGCCAGCGAACACAAGGGGACAGAAGAAGTTTCCCCCTCAGGTCAAAACGGTGAACATGATATACGCTACCCACACCCCCAAGACACTACTAAAACAGACACATCCGTGACATTTTGGGCCGAACGAATTTTTTTCCTGTCATACATATGACACTTCTATGACGATAATTGTGACAAAACCCGGTATCATCATAGATGTGGTGGGATCCTACTTCTATGACAAAAAATCATGACAAAAAATGGGCTTTTCGTCCTGGGCGGGCTGGAGACGCAGCTGCATGACATTCTTTGGGCCATCCATGATGGAAAAAACCGCGGTAGAAGCGAGGGCGAGGAAAATTTCGGGGAGTTCCCGGTTATGGTGGGTGGTCGGGGGCCGAGAAATGCGCGTTTCTCTCATACACGTACGCGCGTGTGTGTGAGGCGTTGGCTGTAACTGAACACGAGCGAGGTGTTGGGCTCTAACTGAACCTGAGCGATTGCACTACAGGCTATGTGTTACTGAACCCGAGCGATCGATTCCTTCGCTTCTGCTGCTAATTGAAGCCGATCGATGCTGCCTCTCTGGATGAACATTGAGCATTGC